>NC_066583.1:463795744-464095744 GCF_024323335.1 Lathyrus oleraceus | reverse complement strand
TCTTCTGGACGATTCGGGATTCCAAACTTGACTCCTACGGCCTGTCCTTTATGCCTTCTTCCCGGGTTAATGAAACTCACAGCTTTCTTGTCTTTCTTCTTTTCGAGCAAAAGAGCCTTCAGTTCCTCCTGCCCCTTGGATAAGCTTAGCATCATCTCCTTGAATTGAGCATTCTGAGTCTGGAGATCTTTGACAGTTTGTTCGAGATCCATTTTTCTGTTTGTAATCGAATTGTGAGAACATTGAACTTGTAAAATACCTGTTATGCAGTGTTATGTTATGTTATGCAATGCATGAAATGTTTTCAAGGACTTTTGGAATTTAACTTTGCGTAAATCACCAACGAGAGAGAAATGTTTATTGCTAATTTCTTTGATCAATGTTCATTACAAAAGGAATAATAATAAAAATACAATGAAAGCTCAAGTCTCCCAGGGGCGACTTCTTTTTGGGCGAAGATACGCATTGAGTCTTCGTTCCTCATTAAGCTGACTGGTAAGTTCTAACACTTTCTTCCTTTCTGCGACGAACTGAGTCTCGAAAGTATCCCTTTCTTCTCTCAACTGGATCCAAGATCTCTTTAGTTCCTCAACATTGGTAGGCATATCTGGATAAGGAATGATCTGAGGAGCACCTCCTTCAGCTTCAGGTTCGACAATCTGAGGTCCGATTGCAAGATATGGCATGACAAGTTCACGAGCTCTGGCGCGTACCCATCTGAGATAAGGTTCCATAGGAATAAAAATTTTCTGTCCTAACGTACCTCTCTTCACCATGCCCCAAGCTCGTACAAATCTTTGAAGGAGGCCTTGGGAATCGTTGTCATAGTCGAACACAATGCCTTCGATGATCATTTCATGTGGACCATCTCTTCGAGCACAACCAAACTGTCGCAGAGCTAAAGCAGGATTATAAGTAATACCTCCTCTTATTCCTAGGAGTGGTACATTAGGGAACTCGCCACAACGGTCAATGATGGTAACATTTTCCTTGAACTGAGGACACCAACAGATGTCTGGGTGGGAGAGCGACATTATCCTTTGAGACCATTTCAAATTCTGCTCGTTCTTCAAGACTGATTGAGGAAGGTGCGAAATAAACCACCTAGACAACAAAGGTATGCAACACATGAGAGTCCCTTGCTTCTTCATGGTACGAGTGTGGAGGGAATGCAAAATGTCTCCCAGCAAGGTAGGTACAGGGTTATGAGTGAGAAATATCTTAATAGCATTCATGTCTATGAATTGGTCTGGATTAGGGAATAACACCAAGCCATAGATTAGCAATGCCAGGATGTCTTCGAAAGCACGGACATTCATAACTTTTAAGAATTCTCGGGCCTTATTTGTCAGGAATTTGGCAAGTAAACCCTTAACTCCACTCCTTGTTACCCAATTAGCTTCAATGTCGAACTTCATCATGTGTAAAGCTGCGGCAACTTCTTCAGCCTTCGGAACCTTTTCTAAACCACTGAAAGGTTTTTGATCAAGGATAGGTATCCCAAGCAGTCTGGAGAATTCTTCCAGTGTAGGTACCAACTGATAATCTGGGAATGTGAAGCAATGATGTTTAGGGTCGAAGAACTGGAATAAAACTCTCATCATATCTTCTTTGAAACCAGTGGTAACCAAATTGAGGAGAGAACCGTGTTTCTTGATGAACTGGGCATGATCGGAAAGTTCTGACACTAAGTTCTTGAGTTGAGGAGAGATTGCTACAAGATTAATCCGGATGGTCTTCCTGGGAGCCATAGCTTTACAAAACAGAGCAAAGTTAAATCCCTAAGTCCTTGAAATGGTTAGTACAATGTTATGATGTCATGATGTTATGATGTTATGATGTTATGAGGTTAAATAAATAACAAGCGCAAGCAAGTCACACAACCATCATTCCTAGGTTTTAAGGCTTGCATGAGTTCCATAGGTAAGTACCCTCCCCACTGAAGTTTAGTTGGTTCAACCTGTCCTAGAATAGTAACCGGGTTCTAAAAGGATCTCCAATCATTGACCTTCCCTCAAGTCCACTTCAGTGCAACACCAAGTGGTTGACCGAAGCTTCCCTAAAGTCCAATCTCAAGGAGTGTAGTATCGAGTCTCAACCAACCCCAGTCGGAACCGAAGTCAGTTATCTCACTACTTTCTAATGGCCAGGATGAGTCAATTAGGGTTCTAAAAGTCTGGTTAATGCTTTAATGACACCACGCAGATGCCAAATTTTTCCTCAAGTAAACATGAGGAACATCAGGACATCCAAAGTGTCACATTAACCGTAGCCATCATTTTAACCATTCCAGTATACGCCGGATAGTCGCGATGATCTATTGCTACTTACCTAAGGTACACTGGATCCGGGTGTAGGATCTTTCACTCAAGAATACCCAAGCAATCCCTTAAAAGTAAATCAGACAATTTTAAATAAGTGATCTTGTTTTTTTAAGGTAACCTCTCTTGTAATGGTTCCCAGCAGAGTCGCCAGTTCTGTCATACGGTGAACTGACTTGGGGTGTTTTGCTTTTTATCGCAATGTCGCGGATAGCAAGAGTCGCCACCGACTTTTCTTTTATCCAATAAGGAAAGGTGGAAAAGAACAGGAAAGACCTCAATAGATTTTGGGTTCGGGAGGTACATTATACAAAGGGAAGGTGTTAGCACCCTTTGTATCCATGGTTATCCATGGGCTCTTAATTGCTGGATCACTTATATTTTTGTCCGAAAAGTGTTCGTGAATTGTTTAAAAAATGTTTCGAAAAGAGAGTTTAACTTTGTAATGATTCTCGTATGAATGTATACAAAGTATTTATCTCGTTTGATTTTGAAAACGGTTTAGAAAAATGTAACTTGGTAATGATTCTAGTATGAATGTATACCAAGTGGTGATTTTCTAGGATTTGCAAAGTGTGAGGGGTGGAAAATGTTTTAGGTTATGATCCAGTAATTGAGAGTTATACCTTCCTAAGGTCGTTATGGGCATTTCCTATCCTTATGAGGGTAAAACTGTCCTTACTATTGAGAAGTAAGTAATTTTACCCTTTGGATGTTTAAGGGTCATCGTAGGGTCATCGATAGGTCATTGAAGGCAACAGTTGTAAGGATACTTTAGCATTCGAAGGGACGATCATCATTTAACCGTAGGCTACACCGAAGGGTCATCGAGGGACAAAATCATATATTCGAAGGCAACATCCGAGGGACTATGATTTATTTTAAAGGGACATGATGATTTAATCGAAGGGTCTTTGCTAAGGGTATCCCCACATTCGCGGGACATGACCGTAATACCGTAATATCGTAAGGCAATAAAGAGAGGTCCAAGATCACATATTTAGAGGCCGTATTTTACAATCGATTAGGTAATTAGGATGAATCTCCACATTACAATTAATACATTAAAATTAATACATTAAAATTAATACATTAAAATTAATACATTAAAATTAATTAGGTAATTTCGGGTGAAACTCCACAAGGGTATCCCACCCCTAAGGTGGAATGCCTGGCCGGCCATTTCCTTGGAAACATGTAAACCTTTACACAATTCAACACACGGATTAGAGCATCGAGATAAAATATAATTGAAAGTTGCACCATAAAATAAACACAACAATCATGAACTCAAACCAAATGATGCAGAATTATAATAACATAAGATAGAACAGCCAAAAAAATGAAACAGCCGCTGTTCCATTCGCCCCTGCTTCGCCTAGCGAAGGCCTAGCGAGTACTCGCTACTGGCTCGCTTAGCGATGTGCTAGCGAGCGCTGCTGGTTTTTGAATATGATATCAGTATAATCTCAACCAATTTTATGCCTTATGGATCTCATTACTGCAATTATACGATTAATCATTTAAGGTATGCATGGTATATATTAAAGTTCACATGCCAAGCTTAAGGTATTTCATAAATCCAATCATAAAGTCATATGCAAATTAAGAATATAAAACAATGATAGCAATGTAAACCTGTTAGCAGCTGAGTTGTGACTTCGAATCGGCAAATCGGATTGAATTGGGCGGAGGTAGAACTTGGTGCCGCCGAGTTCCTTCCAGGTTTGCCTCCAATGAGTATCAGGGTTTGCTTGCTAGGGTTCTCCTTTCGTCCTTTTTCGTTCTCCCTTTCATTACTGAAGTGCTGGTATTTATAATGCTCTTTTTTGTGACCTAATGGGCTCAGAATGAAGCCCGAAATTTTCTGTTGTCTGTCAGCTTCGCTAGGCGAGCGTGTAGCGAACGCGTAGCGAACGTTCGCTAGGCGAGCGTGTAGCGAACAGGCCAGTTTGGGCCATTTTCTGGATTGGGCCATTCGTGAGCTGGGCCTTTGTTCCTTTAAGATCAGTGTCATAAAAATGAGTCGGAGTGCCCTGAAAAAATGTCTTAAAATATTAATGGGCAAATTTTGGGGTATGACACATGTCCTCGAGTCTCTCCTTAGACTTCACCACTACCTTAGGCCCCCAACAAAACTGAACGTCCTTATCTCTCAAGTCTTTAACTACTTGCAAGGTACCATTCCAAATACATATATATTCCATTAAGTACTCTCGTTCTTCCAAAATATTTTAGTGGCCTTAGAAACTGAAACGCTGATACACTACCTCACTTCCAAACCTTAAGACATATGCGTAACATAACCATCCTTTCTACTTTACCATACAGAATTATTCACAATACTATTCCATATTAGTGAGTATATCTTACTCCACTAACAAATTCACTCATTCCTCAAAATTCTGACAATTCATCCAATAGAGATCCTCAACTTCTTAACTCTGTTAACACTGCAAAATCGCTTGAACGATACACTACTCTTCAATTCCATAATACCCAAATCACAACGCCTCTGAAACTTCAACTAGACCATCTAGTTCTCCTTACTTTCTAACTCTTGGCTTGAGCCTATTCTCAAAGCACAAGTTCAACCACACTTCGGAGTCCTCGTGGTCGCTCAACCATGATCCTACCTACCATGCACATAACATTAGGTTGATCAGGCCCAATACTATATACAGTGATATTAAGAATCATGTTGGCTAAACACACATATGAGGCAGGAATAGATTTACTTATGATGTTTCAAGGCTACGTCGAGAATCGACCTGCTCTGATACCAACTGTAACAACCCGTATAATATATATCTAGAATAATATCATACAAGTGTTAAATTTTGGTACTGTCACAACATAAGTGCCTAATGGCATTAATATATACACATGTCCAAACTAAAAACATCAATGGAACATGTTATATAATAATGCCTAAACAATTAAAAAATCTAAGAAATATGTACAATATCTTCATTGCACACAACTCCACAGCGGAAGATTATGCTAAACAGCAACCCTTGAAACATCCATAACAGCTTCTCTTAGATTCAACCTGTAAAGAATTACCTGAAAAATAACAACAATGATGGGATGAGATAATAATCTCAGTGAGTTCTCCTATCCTATGGGTCCACTCGGCTCTACAGGGTTTCTAATCAATATTCAGCTCATATCCAACTCAAGTCAACAAGGGAAAGAAGACTTGAGTGATGGGGAAACTATCTCGCAATTGTATGGCAACATGCATCTGAGTTCTCATAACTCAACCACGATCATTATTCAGATTCACGCAACATCGATCCCCAACCGGACCTACGTCTAGGCCAAGGCTTGGTTCACGCATGTCCGTATGATTCGACTTTCGCGGTGGATATCCGGTTCCCCTATGGGAATCTAACCCACTTTTAAGAACCATCACCCGTATGGGACTCTAACCCACCTAGGGTATCTTTCACCGTATGGGACTCTAACCCACATAGGTGTCCACCTTTCCCCCATGTCCGCCATGGTTGGGGCTCAAACCCAATTGAGGCTCGAATCATTGGTCCCACATCCCAATGCTTACTCATCTAAGCATACCACAAGAGATGTGTACCACCACAGAAAAACACACATTCTGAATACATGATCGGTTCCATAAAACATTGGTTCCACGAACCATAACAAATTCATCAATCATAGGTGACTTCATTCACCATAATACACAAATAATAAAATTGCATGTTCCATACAATGCGTCTCATTCTCAATCATGGTAACAATTCGTCCACGACCTCACATAAGCGTCGTACGAATGAATATCGTATTCTCATACATGTATCTCACATGTTCCATAACCTAGATTATCTTTCTAAGTTATTAATCAAAATATTCTTCTAGGTTTCCTCACTCATCTTTGTAAGGTTTTTAATCATGTTATTTCACCTTCCACATAACAACAATATGTAATTTTCATCATGATAAAATTCATGGCATTTATAAATCACATAATATTTTATAACATGGAACAATAATAATAGCCCTTTACGTTATCTTTCTAACGCATCCGGCCGTGTCCAAAACGGAGTTATAACGCTCAATTAATTCATTAATCTATCTTAATCAAGATTTAGATTAATATTTATTCATTGCATAAGCATTCAACAACAACCTCTCTAGCCTAGTGGTAAGGCATGTACAGTTTCAAGGAGGTCCTGGTTTCGAACCCCACTAGTGTTAACCGATTAACCTCATACCGTTAACCGGTTAACACTGTAAAAAGAGGAAAAATTCCAATTTCCATTAATTCTCAGTAACTTCTTTCCTTAAATAACTCCACTTCTTTTATTTTCCTTTCCATCTACCATTTTTACCTGCTATTTCCACATAACATGATTTTTCAACACATATCATGGATAGGGATTATGCACACAACAAGTTTATCCCAATTTACACAAACCCTAACCCCACAAATATAGATTATTTCCCCCAAACGCTAAAACTATCTAAGAACTCACCTAGTAGAAGAAGAAGATGAAGTTGGTGATGCTGAAGATGAGATGATGATGGTGCTTCCATGGTTTCCTTCCTCTTCTTCTCCCATGAGTTTTCTTCTTCTCCTCTTCTTCCTCTTTCTCCTCCTTCTTTTCCTCTTTTCCTCTTTTTCTCCTCTTCCCTTTCTTTCTTTTCTTTCCTTTCTTTTCTTCTTTCTGATATATCTTCTTTTCTTCTTCTCTTTTCCACCACACATACTACATATATAATATATATAATATATATAATATATAATATTAAGTAGTAACAAAATATCCCAATTGATATTTCATCTTCCAACACCAATTGACCAATTATTAATGTTACCAAAAATGTTCTCTCTTGTAATTATTAATATTGGTATGTATCTTTATTAATAATTAATCTCTTCAGAGTTCACCGGTGACTCTATTGGTCCCAATTGACAACATTTAGAGCACACAGGAGCTCCAATTGTTATAACTAACAAAAGATATAGTACACAGGTACTCAATTGATCTCAACTGACAACTAATTGAGCATTTAAGGGAATATGGGATATTATAGATAAATCATAGGTGAGCATGTGCATTACCTACAAAAGAGTTAGACAAATACAAAGGCATATTTTTGGTATTTTGGTTAGTAAAATGATAAAAATAAAAATTATGATACAATCAAATGATGATTGGTGATCTCTCCCAATGAAAACCCAATGAATCAGGGGTAAGGGGGATGCCAAGATGTGATCTAAATGTTAATGCATATGATGAGATAGCATGAGGGATCTTAGTGTCAAAATTGGGGTCTTACACCGGGCAATAAAAATTTAGGTGTTAATACATGTTAGATATTTGGTATGATGAACCAAACTACTAAAACATACCACACACTAAAAGAAAATGTCAAAATGGATGGACCTATCTCATCCATACTTGTATTGGTTCCTCTGACACAAAGTCATTGATGAACCAGTTAGCCTTAGGATATTGAGACTTCATTGGTCAATGAAAGGAATGGGAAAGAATAGGGATGAAGATGAAGAGGGAGGGGAAGTAGAGAAACACAAATTGGTCATGGGAGGAATTTTATCAAATTAAAATCATTCATTCATTTTTGGAGATGAAATGTATATTTCATCAATCCCTTAAATCCAACGATTTTAATCCAACAAAACACAAATCAACCTTGTCCAAGGCCCAAACAAATAGTCAAACATCACAAGACCATAAAAATGGCTCAACATAATTTTTACTCAATTAATCAATTAAAAATCAAATTAAAAATGCATTAAAATTCAATTTAATTTGGTCAAAACCTAAGACCTCTTCAAAATACAAAATAAATGGCCAAGAGATTTATCCTAGCTCAAACAAGGTCAAAGGACCTTGGACAAAAAGTTTCATAATTTTTGAAAAGTCAGAAGTATTTTTAAAAAATTAAAAATATGCACAAAAACATTTAATTCATGAAAAACATCAAAACTAATCCAAAAAATAATTTTAATTCATAAAATGAAAGAGGAAAATATTTAAGGATTTTTGGTGAGAGTCCCACATTTTTTGGATTAAAAATGAAATTATTATGAATTAAACAAAATAAAAGGATTAAACATAAAATTAGAAAATAAAAATAAATTCAAAAAATAAGGCCCGTCAGATCTCCCTCATTAATTGAGGTGGCATATCTGATGGCCATGTGCGTGCTATCTATGGTGGACTCAAGTCAATTCAACGCACGTGTGGTAATTTAAACCAAACGCTGAGATTAGATCCCTGGACCAAGATCAGATGGATGAGATGAAGCCAACTCACCACCGCGGCCCTCGCTCTGATCATCTTCTCCGGTGATGACCACCGGATTGGTCCAACCTCAACTTCATGAAAAATGAAAAACATGGATACTATTTTAAAGAGGAAATTCTTAGGAACTCGAATCTAGCCTCAATTTTCTCCAATTCCAAGTATATAAAAAGATACAGGGATTTGAATTTTGAGGATCATGAACTGAGTTGCTTCGATTTGACCTCAAAGCAACTCAATCTTCTTGCCTACATTGGTAGGACTTCAGCCAACCAAAAATAGTGAAGAATTAAGGGAGAACCGAAGAGATGAAATTTCTGAAAAATTACCTTCGAGGGATCCCAATTATGTTGGCTTTGTTTCAGAAGCTTGTAGAAAGTGATTAAGATCATAAAATAGCTTGGACTCTTGGAGTTTCAATCTCAAAATAGAATGAGATTTGAAGCTCGATTTTCAAATGAAAACCTTCAAGATTATCCTTTAATGGTGAGGCTTTTGATTGCAGGTTCAAAGCTTGGGCCTGAGGTCCCTAATTCTGAGTATGAGGGGTTGTATTTATAGGCATTCCAATTCATTTCCACACACTTTCAAATTTTTCCAAATTTAGCAATTCTCATTGTAGGCTTGCATGGGCGTGTGATAGGTCCATCAAATGGTGTATTCAGGTCCAAAATTGCTTGAGAATCATGCTGAAATCATGTCATGTGGGCATGCATTTGAGTTTGAAATGTGAAGGTGAAAATCATCCAATTGATCCTTTGAAGAGAACCCATGTGCAAGTCCTTCATTCTTTCACCAAATGAGGTGATCTTATACTTTTTGGAAATGTGAGATCAAGTGGAACAACTTTCATATTGAACATGTTTCCATTTAAGGCTTGTATCATGATGAATTTTGAGGTGGAAGTTTGGAAAATCAAACATGTATGCAAATTTTTTTAGTACCAAGTCAAGTGTTCACTTCTTCCATAGTGGATAATTTTTTATATGGACTTTAAATGGAAACAGTTTCTTCATCAAGTTGTATCTCTTTCAAACCTTTTCAATTTTTTCAAAAATTTGACCTCATTTGGATTTGTCATGAAGGAGTTATGCATTTTAGAAGTTGAGGGAAATCACTTGTTCAATGGTTGTGGCCCAAAATGACCTATAATGTGTCCTCTTGGCACATGTATTTTAAAGTTGAATTTGAACTTCTTCCAAACATAAAAGTTAAAAAGGAAATATTGAATTGTATCATGAAACTTAAATGGCTTTCATCTCCTAAAAATTTAGCAAGTTATGGTCTTTGGAAGTAGACCTCCTAACTAGGGTTCAGACAAAATGACCTATAATCTTTCACCATAAAAAATGATTTTCCAAGAAAAAATAGCTCTTGACTTCAACATTAAAGTTGTTTGGAATGTCATACGTAGTAACCTTTCTCTTTGAATCATTTTCATATGACAAAAATTGTAGGAGATAGGGTCTAGTGAACCCTAGTTTTGACCAGTTGACTTTCTCTGGTCAACCACCATGAACCAACTTTCTAACTTGACATTCTCTTGATGTTTGGGACTCATGGAGGATCATATATGTGTAAGATGATGTAATATGAAGTATACCTTTAAATATTTGATAAAGTGTTGAAGAAACTTACTAAGGAAGTCACACAAGATACCCAGATGAATTAGGGTTTCCAAGGCAAACAAGCTTCAAACTCTTGATAATTTATTGATCAAAATGATATCTGAAGATAATGGGGATCGATATATGATATCTAGAGTAAATTTAAACCATCTCCTGATTTGTCTCCTTGCATTGAGGGTCTTAAACCCTAGATATGAACTTGATGAAGCATAGGCGAGCACACACACTACCTAAAGGAGAAGGGCGACCCAAAACGCAACGGATTTTAAAATTTTCTCCTTTATTGATCCTTACAAATGGGAATGATCAGTGATAGAATCGTTACCTCTTGTGGCGATTTAAACCTTTGATGTAGATCTACAGAGCGATGATGAACGTTGAATGGTGACAATGCCTCTACTCTGTCCACACGAACGGATTCCTTCAATCTCAATGCTAGCTGATACGAATGAAGGCTTTGAGTGTGAGAGAGAGAAACGAAATTGCAACTGCACTAATGCTTCTGCACAAGGGTTCTATTTATAGAACCACTTGTGTGGGATGCAAGCTAAAAAGCCCACTTAAGTGTATGTGGCCCATATCTTATAATATGCCAAAATCACTTAAGCGTGTGGTACCTTATCATATTTCGTATTCTACTTAAGTACACCGTACCTTAGAATGTTCTACAATCCACTTAAGTGCTTTGTACCTTACGGTGTTCCTTAGTTACTCTATCTCTCATCAATCCGTCCTTTTGTGTGTGACCCTGTAGGTTTTCGCAGCATTGGCAATTATATTAAATCATGTATTTAACATAATAAACAGTGAGCGGTATCTAGCAAAACATCACTGTTACCCAAGATACAAAAATGTCATGTGATCTGACAAATCCTTTTGTGATAATACTTATGTGTATAATTACCCTTTTTCCCTTATGTCTATATTGAACACAAGACATAGACCGTGTCATCCTTGTCCAGTTCAATATTGGGCGCGTAGACATTTATCCTGTTATGCAGGATGGGCAAATTCCGTCTAGGTCACTCATGTCCCTCAGCATGCTTCGTATAGTACCCATCAACTGTCTTTATGGTCATCCAGTTACGGACAACGTTTGATCAACAATAAGGCACTCGACTCTACATCTAGGGTCCATAGTGTTTTCAGATCGAAGGGTGGTATACACCATTATCACCATGAGAGTAACTTATGACATTTTGCATAACATTCTATATAGTATTCTCATAGCGGGTCAATCCTGTATAAATATTACTCTTAATATTCATACCTATGTTTAAGACTTGATAACTTATTATCCCTGATCCATGAGATGTGATCATCAATCTATATACATAATAGTCTTAATGCTTGAATGTTATCCCACTTCCCAATAAAGATCGACTACGGATACTTTAAGAATAGTGTCCTTATGTTTAATGTGATCTCATAATTAAGTCACACTTGATACATTAAACGGACTAGCTATTCTAGGGACTTTATTAAACAAACATAATAAAGAAAAAGCCTTTTATTATTAACAAATAATTCGATACAAGTACCAAAAGTATTGGCCTCTAGGGATTACACCAACAATCTCCCACTAGCATTAGAACAAATCAGGCATACCCCTAATGCACATAGATCTAGTATGGCCTTCATGCTTCTGATGCGCAAGAGGCTTTATCAGTGGGTCAACAATATTGTCAAGTGTGGGTACTCTGCATATTTTCACATCTCCTTTATCTATTATCTCTCGAATGAGGTGATAACGCCTAAGTATGTGTTTGGATCGTTGGTGAGATCTAGGCTCCTTAGCTTGTGTGATAGCACCATTGTTATCACAATAGAGACCAATGGGATCCACAATGCTAGGAACTATGCCAAGTTCACTAATGAACTTTTTGATCCAAACAACTTCCTTTGCTGCACTTGAGGCAACAATATACTCGGCCTCGGTTGTAGAATCAACAATTGTATCTTGCTTTGAACTTTTCCAGCTCAAAGCGCCACCGTTTAAGCAAAACACATAACCAGGTTGCGATCTAAAGTCATCCTTATCTGTCTGGAAGCTAGCATCAGTGTATCCAATTACATAAAGCTCTTCCTGACATCCATATATCAAGAATGAGTCCTTAGTCCCTCTCAAATACTTAAGGGTATTCTTGAAAGCTACCCAATGAGCATCATCGGGATCAGATTGGTACCTACTCATTGCACTTAAAGCATACGAGACATCTGGTCGAGTACATAACATGGCATACATGATAAATCCTATTGCAGATGCATATGGAATCTTATTCATGCGATCCCTTTCTTCCTTAGTTGAAGGGGATTGTGTTTTTGATAGACACGAGCCATGTTGCATAGGTATGAATCCTTTCTTGGTATCATGCATATTAAAGCGTCTCAGCACTTTGTCTATGTATGTACTCGGACTTAGGCCAAGCAGTTTTTGTGACCTATCTCTATAGATCATGATTCCTAATATATAGGCTGCTTTACCTAGGTCCTTCATAGAAAAGCATTTGCCCAACCAAGACTTTACTTGTTGTAGGGTAGGGACATCATTTCCAATGAGTAATATGTCATATACATATAATACCAGGAAAACGACCATGCTCCCACTAACCTTCTTGTAGACACAAGGCTCATCTTCGTTCTTGATGAATCCATATTGTTTTACTATTTCATCAAAACGAAGATTCCAGCTTCTGGAAGCTTGCTTCAATCCATAGAATGATCTTTGTAACTTACATATCTTTTGGGCTTCTTTTGGTATGTCAAACCCTTCAGGTTGTGTCATGTGCACATCCTCAAGAAGATTCCGATTAAGGAAAGAAGTTTTGACATCCATCTACCATATTTTATAATCATGATATACAGTGATAGCAAGTAAAATCCGAACAGATTTAAGCATTGTAACTGGTGAAAAGGTTTCATCATAGTCAACCCCATGAATTTATTTATATCCTTTAGCAACCAGTCTTGCCTTATAGGTATGTACCTTACCATCCATGTCAGCCTTCTTTTTGAAGACCCACTTGCATCCTATAGGGTTAACTCCTACAAGAGGCTCTACCAAGGTCCAAACTTGGTTTGTGTACATGGAATCCATTTCAGATTTCATGGCTTCTAGCCACTTCTCAGGCTCAGGACTAGTTATGGCCTCTTGGTAGGTCGCAGGCTCATCTTGATCCATGAGTAGTACATCACCTTGATCAGTTATAAGATATCCATATCTCTCAGGTAGGTGACGTATCCTGCTTGACCTACGCTGGTCTTGTTCTACTTGAGCAGGTTGCTCTTCCATAACTACTTGTGTTTCCTGCTCTAATTCCTCCATATGTGTATCAATGCTTTGTGATTCTTGAATTTCTTGAAGCTCTACTTTCCTCCCACTAATTCCTTTGGAAATAAAATCCTTTTCTAGGAAAACTCCAGTTCGAGCGACAAACACTTTACCCTCAGAAGGATTGTAGAAGTAATACCCTACTGTTTCTTTAGGATGCCCCGCAAATAAGCATTTGTCATATTTTGGCTCAAGCTTAGTTGAAATTTGTCGTTTCACATAAACTTCGCAACCCCAAATCTTCATGTAAGACATATGTGGTTTCTTACCACTCCATATCTCATATGGTGTCTTCTTAACCTTTTTGGATGGAACACGGTTGAGTGTGTAAGCTGTTGTCAATAGTGCATGTCCCCAAAAGGAGTTTGGAAGATCGACGTGACTCATCATGGATCGGACCATGTCTCACAGGGTTCAATTTCTTCTCTCAGATACACTGTTCCATTGGGGTGTTCCAGGAGGAGTAAGTTGGGATAGGATCCCACACTCTTTCAGATGGTCATCAAACTCTAGGCTTAAATACTCACCACCTCGATCTAATCGGAGAGTTTTAATATTCTTACCTAGTTGGTTTTGTACTTCATTCTTGAATTCCTTGAACTTTTCAAAGGATTCTGATTTGTGTTTCATTAAATACACATAACCATATCTACTGAAATCATCAGTAAATGTGATGAAGTATTGAAAACCTCCTTTGGCTGGTATGTTCAGTGGTCCACATACATCAGTATGTATGAGGGCCAAAAGATCATTAGCTCTTTCACCTTTTCCTGTGAATGGAGACTTTGTCATCTTTCCAATTAAACAAGATATGCATGTCTCATATGATTCATAATCGAAAGAGTCCAAGAATCCATCTTTATGGAGTTTGGAAACGTGTTTCTCATTTATGTGGCCTAGTCGACAATGCCAAAGGTAAGTTGGATTTAACTCATTAGGTTTCATCCTTTTAGTATTAATGTTATAAATAGGAATTTCAAGATTAAGGACATATAGTCCATTGTTCATTTGTGCAGTAGCATAAAATATATCATTTAAATAAATTGAGCAACAATTGTTCTTTATTATAAATGAAAAACCAAACTTTTCCAAACAAGAAACAGAAATAATATTCCTGCTAATTGCAAGTACATAATAACAGTTCTCTAACTGAAATATTAAGCCACTAGGTAAAGTCAATACATAAGTTCCTACGGCTAAAGCAGCAGCAACCTTTGCTCCATTGCCAACTCATAGGTCAACTTCACCTTTTGCCAAATCTCTACTCCTTTTTAGCCCCTGCACATTGGTACAAATGTGAGAACCGCGTCAAGTATCTAATACCCATGATGCAGAAGTAGATAAATTAATTTCTATAACAAAAATACCTGAAGTTGAAGTCTCTACTCCATTCTTCTTATCTTCCAGATACTTTGGGAAGTTTCTCTTCCAATGTCTGGTCTTACCGCAATGGAAGCAATTGCGTTCCTTTGTTATGCCTCCACTAGGCTTCAAAGAAACAACAGTGGGTCTGGGTTTGGCCACTTTCTTTCCTTTCCCTTTATCACCCTGCTTGGTGGGTCTTTTGTTCTGTCTCTTTCCATTTCCGATCATCAGAATGGACTTCCCTTTTGAGTTCAGATTCTGCTCAGTAGCTCTTAACATGGCTAGCAGTTCAGGAAGATATTTGTCCATATCATTCATATTGACATTAAGGAAAAATTGACTGAATCTATCTGGCAACGATTGCAAGATCAAATCAGTCGCAAGTTCCTTTCCGAGGGGAAAACCCAACCTCTCAAAGTTCTCCATATACCCAATCATCTTGAGCACATGGGGACCTACAGGGGCTCCCTCATCTAACTTGCCTTGAAAAAGGGCTTTTGAAAATTCAAACCTTTTATGCCTTGCTTTCTCTTGATAGAGGATCTTCAGGTGTTCGATCATATCGAACGCTGCCATGTTCTCATGTTGCTTTTGCAACTCTAAGTTCATAGTAGCTAGCATGAGGCAAGCAGTTTCATTGGCATCATCGACATGCTTCTTATAAGAATCTCTTTCTGCCTTAGGTGCAAAACTAGGAGGTTCCTTTTCAGGAACAGGTCTCTCCAAGACATACAACTTTCTATCATGTTTGAGGAGAATCCTCAGATTTCAGTGCCAATCCAAAAAAATTGTCCTAGACAATTTTTCCTTATCAAGGATTGATCGTAAAATTTTGTTAGAGGTGTTTGTTGTCATGGTAATCTACATGAAAATAATGAAAGTATAAGTATCAATAACATATTTAATTAGGCCTTTAATTAAATATGCTCCCACTATTTTACTCAAAATAAATGACCCTCACCATTTGATTCGGAAAATCCCGTTGGAAGATTTTCTAGTGGGTCGAGATCCACATTTCATTTTGTTTTAAGTTCGTGTAGGCGGATTACACAAAACTAGGTTATTTAGGTGGGAACTCCTTCCAATTGTATCTAATACAACTCTCGAATATTTTAATTGGGTGAATAACTCCTTATTCCAATCCATCACATGGATCATTTCCAACTCTTGCTTCTAAACATATATAATCTTATTATAATTTGTTTAGTTAAGTTTGACCAATTGTTTTAGCAATTGGATATTACAATTATCCCATCGCACCTTACTAATATAGAATATGCACCTCGCATAGGAGAAACCTACATTATTCGATACTAGTCTTAATGAGTGCTAAAACTTGGAAAGCATAAACTTAATATTTAATTTGAGGGAAATTGCAATTATTCTGATCTCACCGGCTTATTTATCATATAAATCATCTCTCACATGCATCAACATACATTCACATGCATCAACATACATAATGAAACAGTTATGGCCCCTAGTGCAATTATTCTCCCATGCCAATGAGAGAACCTAAGCTAACCTAATAACGATCTAAGCTTCTCCAAGCAAGATCTTCAAGGTTGTCCTCCTTTGATATTGTATTCTTCTCTTTCTTCATAACATTACATTATATAAAATAAACTCATTTTACATACGAGGGAGTGAGATGAGAAAAGAAGTTACATTAAGAGATTAAAAGAGAGGCACGACACGCAAGTCGTATTTTAAAATCCCAAAACAAAATAAAGGAAAGCTAAGGCCATAACCGATCACCACAAGACAATAATAATAAACACATTATTATTATTAATTTAAATTATGTTAATTAATTAAAACCAAATTAAATTTTGGCAACCAATCACACTACGCAGAGTTAGCCGAGGGTTCCGCTGCCCGTTCAGCGGACGGTGGCAGGGGCAGCGCCCCAACTCAAATCTTTAATGAACAATTCATTTGAAATCGATGTCGTTTTTCTTATCAACACTTGATAGTTTAAAGCACAACTCTTGCGCAGTCACAACCCTAATCGCATAACTCTTTGACAACACAACCCTTGTGCCGTCATTAACCCTAATTCACCAATTTCAGACCGTCAAACACACCTCGATTATTAATTCAGTATGATTGATCAACACGACATTGCTTCACCATACTAATGTCGGATCAAGAAGCAAATGACCATTGATCGCTCAAAAGAAAACAACCATTAAGTGTTTGAATGAACGAAACAGAAACAATATATCATATATACCGTATTTTGCATTATGATTCCTTATATCATATATATAACTTGATCGATCTCAATTGCGTAACCTGTGGACGATCGATGTATCGCTGCTTCACCATACTAACGTAGGATTTCGAAGCATAGTCAACATCAATCATCCAAATCGTACACACATGACGCCAAATTTAATTACTTGTTTATTAATTGATTCATTCTTTCTTTTAATCGTATTAATACAGAAAATACAGAAAATAAACAGCTATCAGATGCATGGTTTTGTAAGTGGCTCTGATACCACTGAAGGAGAAGGGCGATCCAAAACGCAGCGGAATTTAAAATTTTCTCCTTTAGTGATCCTTACGAATGGGTATGATCAGTAATAGAATCGTTACCTCTTGTTGCAATTTAAACCGTTGATGTAGATCTACGGAGCGATCACGAATGTTGAATGGTGACAACGCCTCTACTCAGTCCACAGAACGAATTCCTTCAATCTCAGTGCTAGCTGCTACGAATGAAGGCTTTGAGTGAGAGAGAGAGGGAGAGAGAGAAACGAAATTGCAACTGCACTAATGCTTCTACACAATGGTTCTATTTATAGAACCACTTGTGTGGGTTGCAAGCTAAAAATCCCACTTAAGTGTATGTGGCCCATATCTTATAATATGCCAAAATCACTTAAGCGCGTGGTACCTTACCATATTTCGTATTCTACTTAAGTACATTGTACCTTACGATGTTCTACAAGTCACTTAAGTGCGTCGTACCTTACGATGTTCCTTAGTTACTCTATCTCTCATCAATCCGTCCTTTTGTGTGTGACCTTGTAGGTTTTCGCGGCATTGGAATTATATTAAATCACGTATTTAACATGATAAACAGTGAGCGGTATCTAGCATCACATCACTGCAACCCAAGACACAAAAATATCATGTGATCTGACAAATCCTTTTGTGATAATACTTATGTGTATAATTACCATTTTGCACTTATGTCTATATTGAACACAAGGCATGGACCGTGTCATCCTTGTCCAGTTCAATATTGGGCCCGTAGACATTTATCCGGTTACGCGGGATGGGCAAATTCCATCTAGGTCACTCATGTCCCTGAACATGATTCGTGGAGTACCCATAAACTGTCTTTATAGTCATCGAGTTACGGACAATGTTTGATCAACAATAAGGCACTCGACTCTACATCTAGGGTCCATAGTATTTTTAGGTCGAAGGGTGGTATACACCATTATCACCATGAGAATAACTTATGACACTTTGCATAACATTCTATATAGTATTCTCATAGCGGGTCAATCTAGTATAAATATTAATCTTAATAATCATACCTATGTTTAAGACTTGATAACTCTTTATCCATGGTCCATGAGATGTGATCAGCAATCTATATACATAGTAGTCTTAATGCTTTAACGTTATCCCACTTCACAATAAATCTCGACTACGGATACTTTAAGAATAGTGTCCTTATGTTTAATGTGATCTCATGATTAAGTCACACTTGATACATTAAACGGACTAGCTATTCTAGGGACTTTATAAAACAAACATAATAAAGAAAAAGCCTTTTATTATTAATAAATAATTCGATATAAGTACCAAAAGTATTGGCCTCTAGGGCTTATACCAACACTACCTACAAAAGCAACAAACTATACATTGACATATTTTTGGTATTTTGGTTAGTAAATAATGAAAAACAAAGTATGATACAATCAAAAGTGCTTGGTGACCTCTCCCAATGCACACCCAATGAATGAGGGGTAAGGAGGATGCCAAGGTGTGATCCTAATGCTAATGCATATGATGAGATAACATGACGGATCTTATTGTCAAAATTAGGGTCTTACATACCCCAACCTTATGTTACATGATCTTAGCAGAATTCCACTACATAACAATAACTAATGGAAGTCACTACAACGCTGCCTTTCACTTACTTCAATAAGGTCTACTCCTAAGTATCTGCACGATGCCAATGTAGAGGAAACATTCAAACAGAAAGGGTGAGTAATCATAATCAATTACAAATGACATATCTGAATAATAGCTTACAACAAACATGTATAACCATTCACAACAATAACATGCTACTCTACTTAAACCCATCACATCATCATCATATACAAGGTTATTATATAATCCATAATTTATCATCCAACAACATCATCAACAACAACCAATCAACAAGAATGCAATGTTAATGTATTGCACTGACTCAATAAACATGTGGTACCAAGTTATGAACACTCGGGTACAGTAACCCCACCATAGGATCTGATTCACTCTTGAACCAAAGCACAACAAAATGGCTAACCCACAATAGGTAACGCTTCACTAATTCCACACCATAAGAATTAGCTACTTGCACCTAATCCCCACCATAGGATCAATGTCACAACATAATTAGAACCGAAGTTCCGACAACATGGAAACATGATTCACAATATGCAATAACAACAACATCAAAATATATACACAGTAGTCCCCTCTTGATCATGCATGCCAACATCAACAAAACATCATAAACATAATTTCATCATTGTCATATCATGATCATAAAACATCTACATAATATTATCATCATCATACAACTTATATTTCAACAATACGACAACACACCAACCAAATACACAAACCATCACATTTAATCGACAAGGTAGGAAAATAAATAATATTCAAACACTTAATCTATCACTACTAGTTTATATCCCTGATCGTTAGCTTTCCAACTCTGCAAATGGGACTTCATTTGGATACACGGATCAAAAGTTATGATTGAACTCGTCGGACATTGTAAAAAGAGCACTTTAGGCAATTTTATGATACATTTGTCGACACATGACCTCTTCAGGTCGACACATGACCTTTATAGGTCGACATGATACTGATAGGTTGACCTATGCTGTTTGATTTTGGCTAAAAACCTAGTTTTTCAATTGTTAAACATCAACACACATACTAGAAGCTTATTACACAAATTTATATCATTAAGATGCAATTTCTTATAATTTTATCATCCTGATCTCATTTATTTCTTCATATAATCATGGATCAACAATCCTACTTAACTATAACATCAATTTCATCATTTTCAATCACTGGTTCATATCTTTTTTAATATAATATATGAGATACATCAACAACAAATCACACATAGCAGTAACGTCACCAATTATCATAAATTTTTACAATACAATATATATGTCTAACATTATCAATAAGGTTTTCACCAATATCAATCTCATTCACAAAGATTCATCATCAACAAAAATACTAAGACCCTAAATCTACCATTTCCTCATATCAACCATAATTGAGAACCATTACCCACCATTACCTTGTTATTTTTAGCAATGATCTCTTCAACCTGTAACATTGATGCTCTTCCTATGCTTCTCATTCCTTTCCCTAGCATCTTTCTCTGCTTTCTCCTCACAACTTCACATAGAATGAAAAATAGTCCATCTTCTCCTAATTTCCCTTTTTCTAATAACGATTATTCCTCAAAATATGATTTTCCACTTTTATCCTTAACTTACTCTCACAAAAGGTCTTATTGTCCTTATTTCCAATACACCTTATATTTCTATTTTCTTTTAATTAAATAATAGTATAAAATTATTATTAATATCATATTTCCCCTAACTTATCAATTCTTGCACATTACTCAATTAATTTATTTTACTCTAATATATATCTTCTCTCCCAACTTAAAGACACATAACCCACCAACATACAACGATCAAAAACATCATGAAAAGGAATATTCAATAAATAAAACATCAAAATATCTACTAGAAAGATTTTGGGTGCTACAATTCTATCCCACTTAAAAAATTTTCATCCCCAAAAATTCCTGAGGAAAACAGAGTCAGATACGACTCCCTTATCTTTCTCCTCACGCTCGCAAGTCGAACTCCCACCAATTGGTCCTCCCTAAACTACCTTCACTAAGGTAATCTCTTTATCCCGCAACTTCTTCACTTCCTTATCCGCTATCCGTAAGGGTGATGGTTCCACAGTCAGGTTATCAACCACTTGTACGTTATCCACCTAGATCGCATGAGGTAGATCCGGAACGTATCTCCTCAACTTAGACACATCAAAACATATCATGAAGGTTAGCAAGTGGCGGTTGCAAAGCAATTTGATGGACCAATTCTCCTATCCTCTGCAAAATTTGATACGGACAAACAAAATACGACATGAGCTTTCTAGACTTCAAAGCTCAACCAACACAAGTTACCAGAGTAATTATCAAAAACACATGCTCTCCCTCTTGGGACTCAAGTGCTTTCCTCCTTTTATCATGGTAACTTTTATGATGACTCTGATATGCTTTCATCTTCTCTTGGATCATCTTGATCTTTTTAGTCGTCTGTTGCACAATCTCAGGTACGAGCACAAAACTCTTGCCCGAGTCATACCAACACAACCGAGTTCTACACCTTCTACCATACAATTTCTAATACGGTGTCATTCCGATACTAGCATAGAAACTGTTATTCTAGGTAAACTCAATCAATGGAAAGTGGATATCCCAAGCACCTCTTTAATGTAACATATAAGCCCTTAACAAATCCTCCAAAGACTGGATAGTCCTCTCTGTCTGATCGTCCGTCTATGGATGATAGGTCAAACTCAACCTCAACTTAGTACACAAAGCCTTCTGAAAACCCTCCCAAAACCTTGATTTAAACCTCTGATCTCTATCTGATAATACTCGAAGGAATACCATGCTACCTTACAATCTCATCAATATACATCTCAGCTAACTTCTGCAAGGAATGATTGATTTTAATCGATGTGAAATGTGTTGATTTCGTTAATTTATCCACTACCACCCAAATTATATCATCGCCCTTCGATGTCTTAGGAAAACCCGACATAAAATCCATAGAGATGCTATCCCATTTCCACTCTAGAATATTCAGCGACTGCATCAGACCCAAAGGCTTATGATGTTCAATCTTTGACTTCTGGAAAGTCAAATAAGCATATACAAACTCTGCAACATCTTTCTTCATACCTGGCCACCAAAACAACTTCTTCAAATCCTGATACATCTTCGTAGCACATGGATAAACTCAAATGACTTCGATGTCCTTATGCAAAATAGGTAGGACGAAATTGGGGTATGACACCTTCTTTGTCATAAATCGAAATGGCATGTTATATCAAATCGAGTCATTTCTAATTTTTCACCTCCACGATTAAGTGTCATCTTATACCAATTATTGGAACAATTATGCAAATACATATCAGAGTAGAGCGAAACACATAGAAACTTTGTTCCCACAGTTCAACCAAATTTCCTACATATGTGACTATATAGCATCTATAATTTCCTCTGGTTGATTCTTATGAATTACACTCATTATGGTTTTAGTGTTACAAGTATATATGTGGATACTAATGATTCAAATTAGAATAATATTACACCTCTTGTCCATTTGACATTACCTTTGAGTAAAACTCAACAATATTCCCATTACAAAGTTCTATATGAATTTATTTTTTTAATGTTACTAATAGACAGTGAACATCATATTAAATGGGTTAGGGTTAGGATTGGATACCGATTTTCAATAATATGAATAACAACTTCACATTTCTTATTTGATCTTTTTTTCATTCAGCCACAACCATAGAATGCTTAGTTCTAATATAACTTCTATATCTTTTATTATTATTATTTATTTCAATGATACAATAGCTTCATTACTTTATACAACAACACATATTCATTCCATGTATAGGTGCACATAATCCACCTTTAGTAAATCCTTTGGCGTTGCAATCTGAGGGGCAATTTTTTGTAGGGCAATGTGATATGCAGCAAACTTGTGGAGGTCCAGGTTCACCAATTAAGCAGTCTTTTGTAAAAAGCATTCCTATTGGACTCTCAAAATTAGTATTGAATCCTATACCAATTCAATTTTAAAATTTATATTCATATACAATATTGTTTATAAAAAATAAAATTTCAAAAAATAAAACAAACATTCCTCTTACCAGAAATCAAGACGAAAGAAATGCATAAAATTCCCAAAATATAAGATTGATAGATATGAAATGTCATTTTTATTGCATGATGAAAGACTATCAACATGTTTTCAATATATAGACATCACAAATGACTGCATTCTATAAAATATTATTAAAGTTGACTTTGGTAATATTAGTAAAGAATATAAATAAAATACTTTTATAGTATTTCAACACAATAATCAAATGAGAAAGTGTAAAATAAAAATTAAATTTTTTTCTATAATATATAAAATATTACACAAATATGACATATTTTATATTAAAGTGTGTGTCTATTTTTAAAGAAGTAATAAAAATAAGACAAAAGGATTAAAGTAATTTTCTTTGTCTCTAAACATAAACACACATTTAGTCAAAAAAAAATTTATTATATATATATATATATATATATATATATATATATATATATATATATATATATATATATATATATATATATATATATATATATATATATATATATATATATATATATATATATATTATATATATATATATATATATATATATATATATATATATATATATATATATATATAAAAAACGTGAAAAAAAACTTTTCAGCTTTATCATTCACTTTATTTTTTTCTGTAAAATAATTAAACCTTATTGTTTGGTTATTTTCTATTTTTAAATAGTTTGAACTATGAAATTAATAAGTTTATAAATTATACAGAATAATATAAAAAATTCATTTAAAAAAGAAAACTGCATTTTATAGACATTAGAGATAAGTGTATTTTATATAATATTATGAAATTTGACTTTTTGTAATAATTAGTAATAAATATGGTAAAAAAACAATAATTAATAATTTATTTAAATGAAATATTTTTGTTGTATTTCAATAAAATCAGTAAAAAGTTATATAAATTTGAAAGTATTTATGACATAGAAAAATAACATTTTTTAAATATTGAGTGCATTCAAACTAATGTTTTAAAAATTGGACCGGAGATCGAACTAATGAAACTTGTGGTTTAAGGTTTAATTGGTTTGAACGGTTAAACCTACGGTCGAACCATTTATTAAATGAAATAATAATATGAAACTAAATTTCATAGATATGTCGCACATAATCATACGTTCACAACTTAATAAAATTAATATTTCAAAATCCTATTACAAAGTTAATACAAAAATATCGATAATACATATTCTACACTTCATTTTAACCTTCATTTAAGAATAATTTGAACAAATTATAGAATTACAATAAATTATTTAAACTAATTCAAATCAATATTAAATAATAGAATATAATAACTAAAATAAAGTTCAAATGATTATAAATACCTAAATTAAATAAGATAGAATACTAAAAATAAATAATAAATTATACTTCATTAAAAAAAACAAATTTAAGTTGAACTAAGACAAACAAGTCTTAATTGACAACAATAAACAATATTGACATGAACGACGTTCGATATTATGTTGGATATCACTATGTTTAAAAGAGACGACATGATGATGATGAAGTGTGGTTGAAAGTAAAACTATAATGGACTGACAAAATTTAGAAGTTTGTATGATTGTAAAAAAATATGGAATTATTTTTTATGATTGGGGAATGTATGTTAACCAATCGTAATTGGACTTACGTAGAAGTCACAACTATCTGAGGCCGGCTGTAGCTCCTCAAATTTGCCCTCACCATTCATGCATTCATTTCATTTTTTAGGACATTTATCATTCCATATTGCATTGCATCATATCTATAAGAATTGGCATCAAGAGAATTCAGCAGTGCAAAAGAGCAAGTCTTTCCTTGAGATTAAGGCCACATGATTATTCTAGAAAGCTTATGTCATACCCCAAAAATTACCCATCATTTTTCCTAAAAAAAAAAAAAAAAAAAAAAAAAAAAAAAAAAAAAAAAAAACGAAAAAAAAAAAATTAATTAATTAATTAATTAATTAATTAATTAATTAAATAATTAAAATAAATAAATAAATAAAATATAACAAATTATTTTGGACTTGGGTCTCCCTCATTCCAAGCCCATTACCCACGAAATTAGTCTATAAATACTGAAGTTTCAGTAGGGGGAGTTAGACTTGAAGTTACACTGGGAGTTTACACTGGGAGATTCACTGGAGAAAGAAGGAAGAGAAGCAAAACACTCTGAGGTTTCCTTGGAACAAAACCTTGAGGAAAAAGAAAGAGAGAGAACAGAGAAGGACGGATAGAAACTTTGGCATAGGAACCCTGCCTACCCGGAGAATTCAGAGTAAAGAAACCCTGAAGGCAGCCCATCTGCACCGAAGCCATCGTCGTCCAATTCCCGCTGCCTAACTTATTCCGATACTACAAGTGGTCAATCCCTTCAACCTTGAATTGGCAAACAGGTTTGCGTATCTCTATTGTTTATACTTTCAATTGGCCATATCTACATATATAATGCATCATGATTAAATGTTGATATATAATTTGCTTTCGTATGGGAATTTAAATATGCCTGAATACCCTGAATGTTTGACCATGTTATTCCTGTGATAAAATGCCATAAAATTCAAAGTTCCTAACATGGGGCTGTTTTCAAATTCAAAATCCGTGGCCTTCGCTAGGCGAGGCAGAGGCGAACGAGACAGTACCTGATTCTTCTAGTCTGTTTTTTTTATGTTTTTATCATAGTCATGCATTATTTATCCTATCCTATTTATTGTTGTGATATTTCTCCGGTGTAATCTTCGATTGCACCCTGATTTGGTGTTCTGACATGTTTCTTTTTTTGAGTTTCGTAAAGGTTCACATATCCCAGGAAAAGGTTATTGGCTAGGTATTCCACTTTATTTGTGGGATACCCTTGTGGAGTTTCACCCTAAATTAATTTTTTAATGTATTAATTTCTAATGTATTAATTTTTTAATATATTATTTTTAATAATTTTAATGTGGAGTTTCATCCTAATTATATAATTAATTGTAAAACTTTGCCTTTGAATAAGTGATCTTGGACCTCTCTTTGTTGCCTTATGATTACGATATTACGGTCATGTCCCGCGAACGTGGGGATACCCTTAGCAAAGACCCTTCAGTTAAATCATCATAAAATAAATTATAGTCCCTCGGATGTTGCCTTCGAATATACAACTTTGTCCCTCGATGACCCTCCGATGTTGCCTACGGTTAAATGATGATAGTCCCTTCGAATGCTAAGGTATCCTCATAACTGTTGCCTTCAATGACCAATCGATGACCCTACGATGACCCTTTTACATCCAAAGGATAAAACTACTTATTTCTCAATAATAAGGACAGTTTTACCCTCATAAGGATAGGAAATGCCCGTAAAGACCTTGGGTCGGTATAACTCTTAATTGCTGGCTCACAACTTAAAACATTTTTTTTTGCACCTCACACCTTTCAAAATGCCTTTAGAAAATCACCACTTGGTATACATTCATACTAGAATCATTACCGAGTTATATTTTTCTAAACAATTTTCAAAACTAAAACGGGATAACCACTTTGTATACATTCATACAAGAATCATTACAAAGTTAAATTCTCTTTTCAAAACAATTTTCCAAACAATTCACAAACACTTTTTTAGACAAAAATAATATAAGTGATCGAGCAATTAAGAGCCCATGGATAACCATGGATACAAAGGGTGCTAACACCTTCCCTTTGTATAATGTACCTCCCGAACCCAAAATCTAAATTAAGGTCTTTCCTGTTCTTTTCCACCTTTCCTTATTGGATAAAAGAAAAGTCGGTGGCGACTCTTGCTAACCGCGACATTGCGATTAAAACCACAAAAAAGTACAGTTCACCGTATGACAGAACTGGCGACTCTGCTGGGGACCCTAAATATTTAAAAAGAGAGGTTACCTTAAAAACAAGATCACTTATTCAATTTGTCTGATTTATTTTTAAGGGATTGCTTGGGTATGTTATGCTTGAGTGAAAGATCCTACACCCGGATCTAGTGTACCTTAGGTAAGTAGCAAGAGATCATCGCGACTGTCCGACGTATACTGGAATGGTCAAAATGATGGCTACGGTTAATGTGGCACTTTGGATGTCCTGATGTTCCTCATGTTAGTTGAGGAAATATTTGGCATTCGCGTGGTGTCATAAAAGCATTAACCAGACCTTTAGAACCCTAATTGACTCATCCTGGCCATTAGAAAGTAGTGAGATAACTGGCTTCGGTTCCGACTGGAGTTGGTTGAGACTCAATACTACACTCTTTGAGATTGGACTTTAGGGAAGCTTCGGTCAACCACTTGGTGTTGCACTGAAGTGGACTTAAGGAAAGGTCAATGATTTGAGATCCTTCTAGAACCCGGTTACTATTCTAAGACAGGTTGAACCAACCAAACTTCAGTGGGGAGGGTATTTACCTATGGAACTCACGCAAGCCTTAAAACCTAGGAATGATTGTTGTGTGACTGGCTTGTGCTTGTTATTTATCTAACAACATGACATCATAACAACATGACATCATAACAACATAACATCATAACATCATGGCATTGTACTAATCATTTCAAGGATTTAGGGATTTAACTCTGCTAAAAAAAAACAGAAAAAACAAAAACAAAAGCAAAAACAAAAGAGAAAAGAAAAAAAAAGCTCTTTTTGTTAGTTTATGCAAAGTTAAATCCCGAAAGTCCTTGAAAACATTTCATACATTGCATTGCATCGCATAACAGGTATTCTAAAGGATCAGTGTTCTCACGATTTTCCTATCAAACAGATTCCAGCAGATTCAAACAGATTGAACAATGGCTCTCGAACAAACTGTCAAAGATCTCCAGGCCCAGAATGCTCAATTCCAGGAAATGATGCTGAGCTTATCTAAGGGGCAGGAAGAACTGAAAGCTCTTTTGATGGAGAAGAAGAAGGACCAGAAACCTGTGGGTTACATCAACCCGGGGAGAAGGCTTAAGGGACAGGTTACAGGAGTCAAGATTAGAATTCCGAAGGATTTAGAAGAAGAGACCGAGAATGATTCGGAAGATGAGAATCCTAATCTCGTCAATTCTGAGGACGACGATGAAGATTATGAACATGAACAGTACTCTCCGAAGGATGATAAGTACAAGTTGCTGGAAGAACGTATGCTAGCTATGGAGGGGCAGAAAGTGCCCGGTCTGGATTTCGAAAACTTGGGTCTGGTCTCTGATGTGGTCATTCCCCGCAAATTCAAGGTTCCCATTTTCACTAAGTATGATGGTGCCTCTTGTCCTCAGATGCATCTAAGGGCTTATGTGAGAAAGATTCAGCCGCACACTACTGATAAGAAACTGTGGATCCATTTCTTCCAAGAGAGTCTGTCTGGCACACAGTTAGAGTGGTATTATCAGCTTGAGAGCTCTAACATCCGCACATGGACTGATTTAGCAACAGCTTTCTACAAGCACTACCAGTATAATTCTGAGTTAGCGCCTACTCGGCTACAGCTACAAAATATGACTATGGGCTCTAAAGAAAGTTTCAAAGAATATGCTCAAAAGTGGAGAGATTTGGCTGGCAGAGTCAAACCCCCTATGAGTGATCGAGAGTTAGTGGACATGTTCATGGGTACACTGACTGGCCCATTCTACAGCCATCTACTGGGAAGTTCCTCGTCAGGTTTCACTGAACTTATCTTGACAGGTGAACGGGTTGAAAGCGGCATTCGAAGTGGAAAGATACAGGCAGCTACTTCTGCAAGCACCAAAAAGTCCTATCAGGGAAAGAGTGAATCAAATGCTGTGTACAGTGAGAGGAAGCATAACAAGAAGAATCGTGACCATACTGTTGGGGCAGTTACAATTGCCGCACCGCCATCTCAGAACTTCCAACACAGACAAGACAGGTCGAGAAGACAGTTTACCAAGATCAATATGACTTTAACCCAAGCACTGCAGAGTATGTTAAAGGCCAATTTGATTACCCTCAGAGGCCCTCCTGCAAATCCCAACACTACTTCTCCTCGTTATAATCCCAACGCCAGGTATGCCTATCACTCCGATAGCCCCGAACATGATACGAATGATTGCTGGTTGTTGAAGAACAAGAGTCAGGATATGATCGACGCTGGAGAAATTGAATTTGATCCTCCGGCGACCCCCAATGTCATCACAGCACCTATGCCTAATCATGACCAGAATGTTAATGTTGTGGACGACAATTCTCACGTTACTGACGTTGCTGATTTAGCATCTCCTCTCCTGATCGTTAAGAAGAATTTATTGCAAGCTGGTTTATTTCCAGGTTGTGCTGAAGATTGCGATCTCTGTGTACTCCGACCCAATGATTGTTTGAAGTTGAAGAACGGCATTCAACGGCTGATGGATGATCGTACAATTCTATTTGAAAGGGTTCCTAAGGTGGACAACTCTATTGAAGAGGTATCTGTGATTGCTAGGTCCAAAGCTCCAGTGAAGATTACCGCTACTAGAGTGCCTGTGAAGATTACCGTTGAGCCCAAAGTGGCTCCCCTGATTATTACCGCACCTGGCCCCGTGCCATATTCCTCCAGCAAAGCTATTCCGTGGAACTATGGAGGCGACGTTTACATCCATGGCATAAAGCAAGTTGGTAGTTCTGCTAATCCTAATGATATTGTGGGGACTAGTAAAGTTACTCGAAGTGGAAGGATCTACTCCCCAGAAATCTCACCTCCCGCTCCCGAAATTCGAGGAAAAAGACCAGTCAATCCTCCTCAGTCAGAGACATCGGTCGAAGTTACTTCTGAAGATGTTGCCAAACAGGAAATGGAAGAGATGCTGAAAATCATCCGTAAGAGCGATTTTGATGTAGTGGAACAATTGGGGCATACTCCGTCTAAAATCTCAATGTTGTCTTTATTGTTATCTTCTGAATCCCATGCCAATGCGTTGATGAAATTCTTGAAGACCGCTCATGTGCCTCAAGAAACATCCGTCGATCAATTCGAACATTATGTTGCTAATTTGACTGTTGACAATGGCCTAGGCTTTTCCGATGCTGACCTGACACCAGCGGGAAAGAATCACAATAAAGCTCTGCATATCTCCATCGAGTGTGAGGGGATCACCGTGGCTCACGTGTTGATCGACAACGGCTCTTCCTTGAATGTGCTCTCGAAAGCTGTACTCGATAAATTTGACTACAAAGGCATTGAACTGAAACCTAGTGATGTTGTGGTGCGTGCTTACGATGGTGCGAAGAGTGTTGTCTATGGTGAAGTGGTTCTCCCTATCAAGATAGGACCTCAAGTCTTCAACACTACCTTTCACGTGATGGACATTCGTCCCGCCTACTCCTGCTTGTTGGGGCGCCCTTGGATCCATGGGGCAGGTGCGGTAGCTTCGTCGCTTCATCAAAAGCTGAAGTATCCAATAGCAGGCATGGTTGTCACTGTATGTGGAAAAGAAGAGTATATTGTCAGTAGTGTGCAAGCCTTCAAATACGTTGAGATGGATGGTGAATTCTTTGAGACTCCTTCTCAGTCATTTGAAGTGGTTCCTCCACCCAGTCCTGTCCTTAAGCCAACTCCCCTTGTGCCCAAGGTTGTTCGTGCTCCCCCTGTCATGATCTCTCTGAAAGATGCTCAAGCCGCGATTGAAAATGGTGATCGTGCTGGTTGGGGTCAACTGATCAATGTACCGTACAAGTCTGATAAAGCTGGCCTGGGGTTTAACTCTGGAAAGATAGTCAAAAATCAGATTAATGCTATGGAAGATGCTGATAGTGATTGCGACTTGGATAGCTGGATTTTCCCAACAATTGGTGACGGACTCAACAATTGGAAGACTGAAGACATTATCCCGATTTCCTTTAGTCAGGAGTAATTGTTATTGTTTATTCTAGAATTGCAAATTTTAATTTTCTTTTACAATCAAACTTCTTAAAGCATTGTGTCTATGCCCGAGGCACAATGGCTAATTTGTTAGGGGTTTGTCATTTTCATAAGCATATTCATATTCAATAGATCAATGGACTTTTTGCATTCAAATATTGCGCTCTTTATCTTTCCTGTCATTTTTCAAACAAGCTATGTTTCTTGCACACACTCACGTAACAATTTGCCGATCCATATCCACTCTGGATCCTGTTGGTAATGACTCTGCTACTGTTCATTATGACTTTGAAAATCCGATCTACCAAGCCGAGGATGGAAGCGAGGAAGATTGTGAAGTCCCTGGAGAACTTGCCCGACTACTGCAAGAAGAAAAGACTATACAGCCGCATGAGGAATCAATTGAAATTGTAAATCTGGGTACTGAAATAAACAAGAAAGAAGTCAGAGGTTTCTTGGGGCACTCGAATTACATTGCCCGATTCATTCCACACTTGACTGCTACCTGCAAACTCATCTTCAAATTACTGAGACAAAATCAAGAGATGGTATGGAATGATGAATGCCAAGAAGCTTATGACAAAATCAGGAAATATCGCCAAGAACCTCCAGTTCCGATGCCACCAGTTGAAGGAAGACCTTTAATTACGTATTTGACCGTGTTAGAAAATTCAATGAGGTGTGTTGGGGCAACATGACGAGTCTGGTCGAAAAGAGCATGCCATATACTGCCTTAGCAAAAGGTACCGACTGTGAAACAAGATACTCACAGCCCGAGAAAGCTTGCTGTGCTTTGGCCTGGGCTGCTCGCCGACTAAGACAGTATATGTTGAATCATACCACCTTATTGACTTCTAAGATGGATTCTATCAAATACCTATTTGAGAAACCTGCTGTCTCCTGAAAGAGTTATCACTGACAATGGTACTAATTTGAACAACAAGATGATTACTGAACTCTGCACGCAGTTCAAAATAAAACACCATAACTCTTCTCCGTACCGGCCAAAGATGAACGGCGCCGTGGGGACTGCTAACAATATCAAGAAGGTCATGCGAGAAATGACAGTAACATACAAAGACTGGCATGAGATGTTACCCTTTACTCTTTACGGTTATCGCACTTCAGTGCGCACTACGACAGGGGCAACTCCGTTCTCTTTAGTCTATGGAATGGAAGCCATCTTACTAGTGGAAGTTCAGATTCCCTCTCTAAGAATCATGAAAGAGGCGGGCTTAGATGAAGATGAATGGATTCAGACTCGACTCGATCAGATAAATCTGATTGATGAGAAGAGACTTGCGGCTGTTTGTCATGGGCAGATATATCAGAAATGCATGACCCAGGCATTTAACAAAAGAGTTAAGAGACAAGTGTACCAACTTGGCGACTTGGTGATCAAGCGTATCATTCTACCACAAGGTGATCCCAGAGGCAAATGGACTCCCACATACGAAGGGCCATTTGTGGTTAAGAAGGTATTCTCTGGTGGAGCCATGATACTCGCTACTATGGATGGTGAAGACTTCCCACATCCCGTGAACGCGGACATAGTTAAAAAATACTACGCATAAAAGAGACCCGCTAGATCGACGTATCTAGGCAAAAGTAAGGGGATCCCGGCGAACCAAAAGGGTTCGGGCAAAAATTAGGGATATATAAAAAAAAATGTACACCCGGCAAGTCGAAAACCTGAAAAGGCGGCTTGGGCAAAAAAGGGTATCCTGGTGGACTGAAAACCTGAAAAGGCGGTCCAGGAAAAAATTAGGGATTAAAGCGTATGACTATGTCCCGTTCTCAGTCAACTTTCATCCAAGTTCGAGGGACTGACCAAGCCAATCACTTCTATCCGACAGCAAGGGATGAGATGCTCGAAGACATAATGACAGTAGTAGGCTTAAAATCAATAGGACTTCTTCCACATAGCTTTCTCTTTGTTTTCGACAATTTCCTCTTACTAGGATTTCTGTCTCCTTGTACACAAATTGCCTGTTTATAGGCCTCCTTTCAAAATCAATACAACCCTCTTTCAAAAAAAAGATGCTTTTGTTTTTACTTTTCTGTTTTGGTTGCGTAAATGTTCATTGATTTAAATTTGAATTAATATGTGCATTTGAATATGACTGATGTTTACCAAAAATACATGCATAGAATAGCAATAGCAATTACTACCCGACTTCAGGATCGAGGAGAAGGTCTAACCATGCTTCCAATGAATCCTCTACCAATTCTATTCCCCCAGCAAGTCTGTTATTCCTCAGAAGAAATGGCAGTATCCCCAGGCACAGCCAGTTACTCCCCAACAGAGGTCGGCGTCACCAGACAGATTGATCATCTCATCCATCCCCAGCAAGGCTCTGTTGAATATTTCCACCATCAGACAGAAATCAAGCATCCCCAGCCGAGAAAGGGTCATCGACACAAATGTCTCAAATCAGTAGATGGGGATTTATTTTCCCCAGTAGAGTCCCCAAGCAGAACTTCTCATACGCATAACTCATTCATTACATCCTTTCACAGCATACGCATGCATACAACATTCACATTTATTTTAGCATAACACGAAACATCTCATGCATCATGACATAGCATGAAGCTAACTTTTCTTTGCAGGTTATTTATCCTCCTGATATAGTCAAAATAAAAGGTTCATTCAGACAGACACCTTTATCAATCACATTCAAGATTCAGATACATATTTCAAATACAGTTCATGGGAACATTCATTCTGACAACACTTCGATATCCTCCTAACGATGGCATCTCTAAGCCCATCCCAGACATTTATTGCAAGTACAACATATACAGGTTATCAGATACAGCCTAACGTACGGTTCATTCTGATTCAGCCCAACATATGACTTCTTCAGCAACTCCAATGCGGTCTAACGTACGACCCATTTGGACCTTCAAATCCTCAGATGCTGCCTAGCGTACGGTACATTCAGGGGTGTAGTCTAGCGTACGACTACTTTCTTTTTCAGATGCAGCCTAACGGACGGCTCATTCTACAACTCGGATACGATCTAACGTACGATCCATTCTGAACTTCAAACAACCCCAACGCGGTCTAACGTACGACCCGTTTGGATCTTACAACCCTCAGATGCTACCTAACGTACGGTACATTTCTGAAGTGTAGTCTGGCGTACGACTACCGCTTTCATCATCAGATGCGGCCTAACAGATGACTCATTCTGCGACGGTCTAACGTACGACCCGTTCGGATGTCCATCCCCTCAGATGCTACCTAACATACGGTACATTTCTGAAGTGTAGTCTAACGTACGACTACCCCTTTCGTCATCAGATTCAGCCTAACGTACGGCTCATTCTGCAACTCAGATCCGATCTAGCGTATGGTCCATTCTGATCCTTTATCCCCAACAGCATATGACACACTCCGACTCCCCAGCGAAGTCGGCAGCCTAATGGATGACTCATTATACGGTCTAACGTACGACCCAGTGTGGCACCCATGTCTTCAAATTGGCCTAATATACGGCGCGATCTGAAGCTTTCGTCATCAAACCTCCCGGATGGCATCTTTAAGCCCATCTCCATCAAGACCAACTGTCGATTCTCAAGTGCAAATTTTTGGGGCATTCTAGTGTTCAATAATCTTCCACCTCCAGACCACGAATGGCATACACGCCATCCTAACTCTCTCGGTTCAAGAATATTGAACAGGGGCAGCTGTCATACCCCAAAAATTACCCATCATTTTTCCTAAAAAAAAAAAAAAAAAAAAAAAAAAAAAAAAAAAAAAAAAAAAAAAAAAAAAAAAAAAAAAAAAAAAAAAAATTAATTAATTAAATTAATAATTAAAATAAATAAATAAATAAAATATAACAAATTATTTTGGACTTGGGTCTCCCTCATTCCAAGCCCATTACCCACGAAATTAGTCTATAAATACTGAAGTTTCAGTAGGGGGAGTTAGACTTGAAGTTACACTGGGAGTTTACACTGGGAGATTCACTGGAGAAAGAAGGAAGAGAAGCAAAACACTCTGAGGTTTCCTTGGAACAAAACCTTGAGGAAAAAGAAAGAGAGAGAATAGAGAAGGACGGATAGAAACTTTGGCATAGGAACCCTGCCTACCCGGAGAATTCAGAGTAAAGAAACCCTGAAGGCAGCCCATCTGCACCGAAGCCATCGCCGTCCAATTCCCGCTGCCTAACTTATTCCGATACTACAAGTGGTCAATCCCTTCAACCTTGAATTGGCAAACAGGTTTGCGTATCTCTATTGTTTATACTTTCAATTGGCCATATCTACATATATAATGCATCATGATTAAATGTTGATATATAATTTGCTTTCGTATGGGAATTTAAATATGCCTGAATACCCTGAATGTTTGACCATGTTATTCCTGTGATAAAATGCCATAAAATTCAAAGTTCCTAACATGGGGCTGTTTTCAAATTCAAAATCCGTGGCCTTCGCTAGGCGAGGCAGAGGCGAACGAGACAGTACCTGATTCTTCTAGTCTGTTTTTTTTATGTTTTTATCATAGCCATGCATTATTTATCCTATCCTATTTATTGTTGTGATATTTCTCCGGTGTAATCTTCGATTGCACCCTGATTTGGTGTTCTGACATGTTTCTTTTTTTGAGTTTCGTAAAGGTTCACATATCCCAGGAAAAGGTTATTGGCTAGGTATTCCACTTTATTTGTGGGATACCCTTGTGGAGTTTCACCCTAAATTAATTTTTAATGTATTAATTTCTAATGTATTAATTTTTTAATATATTATTTTTAATAATTTTAATGTGGAGTTTCATCCTAATTATATAATTAATTGTAAAACTTTGCCTTTGAATAAGTGATCTTGGACCTCTCTTTGTTGCCTTATGATTACGATATTACGGTCATGTCCCGCGAACGTGGGGATACCCTTAGCAAAGACCCTTCGGTTAAATCATCATAAAATAAATTATAGTCCCTCGGATGTTGCCTTCGAATATACAACTTTGTCCCTCGATGACCCTCCGATGTTGCCTACGGTTAAATGATGATAGTCCCTTCGAATGCTAAGGTATCCTCATAACTGTTGCCTTCAATGACCAATCGATGACCCTACGATGACCCTTTTACATCCAAAGGATAAAACTACTTATTTCTCAATAATAAGGACAGTTTTACCCTCATAAGGATAGGAAATGCCCGTAAAGACCTTGGGTCGGTATAACTCTTAATTGTTGGCTCACAACTTAAAACATTTTTTTTTTTGCACCTCACACCTTTCAAAATGCCTTTAGAAAATCACCACTTGGTATACATTCATACTAGAATCATTACCGAGTTATATTTTTCTAAACAATTTTCAAAACTAAAACGGGATAACCACTTTGTATACATTCATACAAGAATCATTACAAAGTTAAATTCTCTTTTCAAAACAATTTTCCAAACAATTCACAAACACTTTTTTAGACAAAAATAATATAAGTGATCGAGCAATTAAGAGCCCATGGATAACCATGGATACAAAGGGTGCTAACACCTTCCCTTTGTATAATGTACCTCCCGAACCCAAAATCTAAATTAAGGTCTTTCCTGTTCTTTTCCACCTTTCCTTATTGGATAAAATAAAAGTCGGTGGCGACTCTTGCTAACCGCGACATTGCGATTAAAACCACAAAAAAGTCCAGTTCACCGTATGACAGCTTATATGAGCCAAGGTTCATTTTGAAGCAACTTTGCCAAGTGGTAAAGGCCCAAATTCATCAAGGCATTTTCAGGTCATCTGAGGCCCATACAAGTCAACTGTGCAGTCAACTGAGGGCTTTGAGTTGGGGAAATGGTTTGAGACACTTCATTCATGTCCCAAAGAGGATTATTCATCATGTCAAACATCTATCTTGAAGAATTTGAAGCCAAATCAAAAGTTTCCAAAAATGGAAAGTGACCTGTAATTTCTAGTTTCCAAAAATGGCAAGTTTTTGGACCACATTCAACTTGACTTTCCAACATCAAAGAAGCTTTAAATGGATTTTTTGTGAACATGAGAGTTGAAGATATTTCTCTCCTCTTTTCAAAAAGTCCAAGATCATGAGCACCTGATGAATGGTTGAGAAGTTATGAGCAAAGGATCACAATGTGTACATGAAAGTTCAACATGGCATAGCTTTGGCTACAAAACTCCAAATTGAGTCACTCTTTTTGCAAATTGCTTCTTGTGACCAATATTTTTCAAATCCATCATTGTATTGCATGAAATTAAATCACATGATCATTTGTCCATGCATGAGTATTTTGGAGGGAAAATGCCTAATTCAAATTTGGTGCATTACATGAGCTAAATTCCAATTCTATGTTGTTCATGAGCTGATTTTAAGTGATTTTACACCCTCACATGGCACTGTTCACGGGTGCTTTTGCCATGCATAGGTGTATTTGCTAATTTGGTCATACACCTCATATTTCATTAACTCTTCATTAGCCAATGCTTAATCTTAATTACAGCATGCTTAAGGGGCCATATAAAAGCCAATTTGCTAATCACAATCAAGGGAATTACAGAATTTGGATCAGATTTTTCATTTCCCTCTCAATTTTCTCTCTCTTCATTTTTGAAATTTCTTCATTCAATTCATCAGAATTTTTGCATAATCGTGTTCAGCATGTGTTATTGAGTAGGATCAAGCTATTGGATTGAAGGATTTGAGCCAGAATCAAGCTACACAAGCATATGAAGATGAACATGGAAGCTTCAATCTGAGCTAGATCCAGGCCGTGTCAAGTGCTAATTTGTGCATAGAGCTTCATATCAAGGTTGAGGAAGGAGATCTGGAAGATTTGAGGCCTTGAATCCACTGTTTCATCACACTGCTCTTCAAACCAGATGAAATTCGATCATCATAATTTGTTGTTTTATTGCCATGATCTTGTAGAACTTTTGATGCTGAGAATTCTGATAAAAGATCTTTGAATTTGGTTAAGAATTGCATGAGATATGTTGAGTTGAAGTTTTGTTGATCATATTGTTTTTGTTCGATTTGCCTTATCCATGGAGTTCTAGGCCTAGATAATCATAGATCCGCGTTCCTAATTACGAGACCTTTCGATCCATATGCCTTACACTTATTTCTAGAAAAAATGTTCTTGAAGCTCTGCTTGCACGGCCGGAGAAGACGGTGGAAACCACCGTTCTCCGCTGTCTGTAATTATTTCATGCGCCTAGGGTTTGCATGCAGCGAAACACTGCGTTTCACTTACAGCCGTGCCTTTCACCTTCGCATCACCAGTTCGAATCCGTGCCAGGACAGTTTTATTTTCCACTTAATTCCTTTTGCATAGCCAAACGCAGCATTTCATTTTTAAAGCGCGCTTACAACCTTGAGAACGCTGGTTCGATACTTGTTGGTGTTGTTTTGATTTGTTTCATTTGTTTTATGCTAGCGCTTACTTGAACCTCATGTACATGAGTTCGAACCTGGCCAAGCACACTTTTGTGATTTTATTTCCAGCGCTTCTTGTGACCTGCCTTGCCTTGGTTCGATTCCTGCTGGTGTCATTTTGGGTTATTTCATTTGTTTTGTGAAGCGCTCTTGTGACTGTAGTGACCAGGGTTCGAACCTTGCCTTTTCCGTTTTATTTCCAGCGTTTTTGTGACCTTAGGAGCCTGATTTCAACTCTTGGCTTTTGCATTTTGCCATTTCATTTCTTTTTCATTTTCACATTGATTTCATTATTTCCATTTATTTTCATCAAATTGCGAAAATCATAATAAATAGCATATTAATCCAATTTAATTCAAATTTTTTCTCACATGATTGTTTGAATGTCTATTATTTGTTGATGTTAGTTTCTGGATTTTTGCCTTGCTGGAATTTGAATTGTGCTTGATTGTTTGAACATGATACCAAAATGACATGTTGTGCTAATTGTTTTGTGAAATGCTCATAGTTTGTCCAATTGCCTTGAAATTTAACATGCTCATTCATGACATGTAACATGATCTTTTGGATTTTGTTTGGCATTTTTACCATTTAATGTCACTGTTTTACACACATGGACATATGTTGTAACTTTTGGTGTCACTTTCTTAACCTCATAATTGTGCATTTTCATTCACATGCCATTTGTTATCTTCTGGACTTAATTTTTGGCATGAGGCTTGTGTTTAACATGTTGATATCACATAAAAAATTTCATGATCATTGGGTTCATTTCTGTTTTAATGTGGATTTTATATGTTTGATATCCAATTGTGATCACATTGTTTGTCTTTGCCTTATCTTGATTAATTGATGACTTTGCTTAATGATTTAGCTTTGGTCCTTTTGATGTCTTCTTTTTGCTTGATTAAATGTGCTTCATGTGGAATATTGGCTGCTGTTTAGACTATTTGCTTTGCCTTTGACCCTAGTCTTGGTACCAGTGGTTTGTACTCACCAGTTGTGTTTGTGTTTCAGGTATTGAGCCTGTAGCTCTAATGGTTGATGTGATCTCATTACATGAGATGCAAATTACTTTGTCCACTAACCTTTGTTGTATTGTAGGTTCATTGAGTGTGATGGAATCACTTGAATCCTTGTGTACATATTGAAAAGTATCCCTGTTGATTGTCTGTTTGGTTTTTCTGAATGTAAATATTGACTGTTTGGCTTTTGTACAGGTACATTAGTCGCTTTTAGCTCTTGCTTGAGCTTTGCTTTGGTTTATGGTTGGTTTACCACTTAGGTAATCATTCTTGTACTCCATGTAGTCTGGAAGCCCTGTCGTTTCTTTTGGCAGGCATTTGGCTGAAGTCCTCCTTAAGAGGCAATGACTGTGTATGTTTATATTTGTGCTGAAGACCTCCTTGTCGAGGCATGTTACTTGTTAAGTCCCCCTAAGTGAAGAGGCAATTGACAGATAAAAGGGACTAGTAGCCAGTCCCATGTTAGTCGTTGAGTCGTTCATTATGCTCGCACTACATGCTGATGCTCTTGAACCTAACCCAAGATCCTTGTATATAGAGTCAGTCAAGTGGAGTAGGGTCCCTCATTCTGGATCCCCATGTTTTCATTGATTCAAGCTCACCCAGGCCCGGGTTAAGAGCTATGAGGTCTTATCCTCATTACCTTTCATCTGCTCACCCTGACGGTCAATGTCAGTGGTTAAGAGTTTAATACCCCTACAGTGTTGGCTTGGTTGTCGAGGTTGATATGACCCCTTGACTAAAGCCCAGCCTTGTATGAGCCGCTTGTTTGCATATAAAGTGTGATACTTGTTCACCTGTGATTGATGTTTACTTGCTGTGTGATTGACTTGCTGCCTATGCGAGTTAGGTTCTGATTAGAGACCTCAACTTAGGGATCGTGTGCATGACAACTTTTAGGCTCGAGTCGTAATCTCCCTATTAGTCTGTTATCTCCCTAGTCTCTAGTTAGGAGAAAGTTTCTCCCCTGTTAAGGGGAACTACGTCGCCCTGATTCTCATACCAGATGAGATACGTAGGCAGGAGATTGAGCGAGATCTCTCTGGGCGCCCTTTTTCTTTTTTCACCCTTTTGTTTTTGTTGTGTGGGTGTGCACCCTTTTCTGTTTTGTTTCCTGTTTGTTTGAGGAGTCGGATGTAAGACCATTGATTGGCTATCCGTTTCCCGTTTGTTTTCGGAGTTGGATGTAAGACCATTGATTGGCATTCCATTTCCAGTTTTGTTCTCTTTTGAGACTTGCTTATTGTATCCCCATAGGATTGCTAGACTTCGTATAGTCTCTCGTTTGCATGTCAATTAAGGTAGCATGGTTCCTTCGTCTAGGACTTCCTTTTTTGCATGAGCATTCCTAAAACACAAAAAAAAATTATCTTCTCTTAAAGACACGTTGACTCCTTCTACTACAGGTGAGTAAGTCTCCAAAGGTCGAGCATCCGGTAGATTGCGTAGTAACGTCGTTCACCTAAAAAACACAAAACAAACAGAAATAGTTTAGCCGAACTACGGCAACTATGATTCTCATGTTCCGATGAGATACGTAGGCACGAGATGCGATGTCTTGTCGAGTTTGATTGACGACTAACATTTAATCCTTGCTGGTTTTCGCCCTCGTTGCGATCGAGACCTTCCTTTTCTCTCGCCCTCGTTGCGATCGAGACCTTTCTTTTCTCTTGCCCTAGTTGCAATTGAGACCCTTCTTCTTTTCGCGTGTGTTTGTTTGGAGTCGGATATAAGTCCATTTATTGGCATTCTGTTTCCTGTTTGCGTTTGTGTGTTCAGAGTCGGATGTAAGTCCATTTATTGGCATTCCGTTTCCTATTGTGTGTTTCTTTTGACGTCTCAGCGTCTTTGTTCAGTGTTTGTTTCGGCGTGCGTTAGCCGAGCTACAAGTGCTCTGATTCTTACTCTGGTTAGAGAAGATACGTATGCATAGGATGCGATGTCCTAGCGAGCACGTTCCCCATTCCCCCGAACTACGTCGACTCTGATGTTTGTTTCTGACAAACAACGTAGGCCTAGGATGCGACATCCTGCCGAGTCCCCTTTCTCCGTTTTCCTTCACCTGTGTTTTATTCCAGTGTGTGTGCATTCTTTGAGCAGTTTTTATTAGCAACCTTATTCTATTCTTTTGAGCGTGGATCCCGTCGAGTACGACGGACGTGAGGGGTGCTAATACCTTCCCCTTGCGTAACCGACTCCCGTACCTTGCAATCTCTGGTCGTAAGACCATTCCTTTCCTTTCCAGGTTTACTTCGAGCATTTCCTTTCCCTCCTTTGGGATAAATAACGACAATCTCTGTGTCTTTTCCCGCCGATTGTTTTTCGCGATGCGACACCGGCCAATAAAAATTTAGGTGTTAATGCATGAAAGAGATTTGGTATGATGAATCAAATTACTAAAACATACCACACACTAAAAGAAAAGGTCAAAAGGGATGGACATATCTCATCCATACTTGTATTGGTTCATCTGACACAAAGTCATTGATGAACCAATTAGTCTTAGGATATTGAGACTTCATTGGTCAATGAAAGGAATGGGAAAGAATAGGGATGAAGATGAAGAGGGAGGGGAAGTAGAGAAACACAAATTGGTCATGAGAGGAATTTTATCAAATTAAAATCATTCATTCATTTTGGGAGATGAAATGTATATTTCATCAATCCCCTAAATCCAATGATTTCAATCCAACAAAAGTTAAATCAACCTTGACAAAGACCCAAACAAATAGTCAAACATCACAAGACCATAAAAATGGCTCAACATAATTTTTACACAATTAATCAATTAAAAATTCATTAAAATTCAATTTAATTTAGTAAAAACCTAAAACCTCTTCAAAACACCAAATAAATGGCCAAGAGATTTATCCTAGGTCAAACAAGGTCAAAGGACCTTAGACAAAAAATTTCATGATTTTTGAAAAGTCAGAAGTATTTTTAAACAATTAAAAATATGCACAAAAACATTTATTTCATGAAAAACATCAAAATTAATCCTAAATATAATTTTAATTCAGAAAATTAAAGAGGAAAATATTTACAGATTTTTGGTGAATGTCCCATATTTTTTGGATTAAAAATGAAAATATTATGAATTAAACAAAATAAAAGGATTAAACATAAAATCAGAAAATAAAAAGAAATTCAAAATACAAGGCCCATAGATCTCCCTCATTAATTGAGGTGGCAGACCTGATGGCACGTGCGTGCTATCTATGGTGGACTCAAGTCAATGCAACGCACGCATGGTAATTCAAACCAAAGGCTGAGATTAGATCCCTGGACCAAGATCAGATGGATGAGATGAAGCCAACTCACCACTGGAGACTTGGCTTCGATCATCTTCTCCGGTGATGACCACCGGACTGGTCCAACCACAACTTCATGAAAAATGAGAAACATGGACACTATTTTGAAGAGAAAATTCTTAGGAGCTTGAATATAGCCTCAATTTTCTCCAATTCCAAGTATATAAAAAGATACAGGGATTTGAATTTTGAGGATCATGAACTGAGTTGCTTCGATTTGACCTCAAAGCAACTCAATCTTCTTGCCTACATTGGTAGGACTTCAGCCAACCAAAAATAGTGAATAATTGACGGAGAATCGAAGAGATTAAATTTCTGAAAAATTACCTTCAAGGGATCCCAATTGTGCTTGGCTTTGTTTCAGAAGCTTGTAGGAAGTGATTAAGATCAGAAAATGGCTTGGACTCTTGGAGTTTCAATCTCAAAACAGAATGAGATTTGAAGCTCGATCTTTAAATGAAAACCTTCAAGATTATACTTTAATGGTGAGGGTTTGGATTGCAGGTTCAAAGCTTGGGCATGAGGTCCCTAATTCTGAGCATGAGGGGTTGTATTTATAGGCATTCCAATTCATTTCCACACACTTTCAAAATTTTCCAAATTTAGCAATTCTCATTGTAGGCTTGCATGGGCATGTAATAGGTCCATCAAGTGATATATTCAGGTCAAAAATTACTTGAGAATCATGATGAAATCATTTCATGTGCCCATGCATTTGAGTTTGAAATGTGAAGGTGAAAATCATCCAATTGATCCTTTGAAGAGAACCCATGCGCATGTCCTTCATTCTTTGACCAAATCAGGTGATCTTAGAGTTTTTAGAAAGGTGAGATCAAGGGGAACAACTTTCATATTGAACATGTTTCCATTTGAAGCTTGGGTCATGATGAATTTTGAGGTGGAAGTTTGAAAAATCAAACATGATTGAAAATTTTCTAAGTACGAAGTCAAATGTTCACTTCTTCCACCTTGAATAACTTTTGATATGGACTTTAAATGAAAAAGTTCCATAATTAAAGTTGTATATCTTTCAAACCTATTCAATTTTGTCACAAATTTGACCTCATTTGGATTTGTCATAAAAGGAGTTATGCATTTTAGAAGTTGAGGAAAATCACTTGTTCAATGGTAGTGGCCCAAAATGACCTATAATGTTTCCTCTTGGCACATGTATTTTAAAGTTGAATTTCAACTTATTCCAACCATCAAAGTTTAAAAGTACATATTGAATTGGATCTTGAAACTTAAATGGATTTCATCTCCTAAAAATTTAGCAAGTTATGGTCTTTGGAAGTTGAGCTCCTAACTAGGGTTCAGACAAAATGACCAATAATCTTTCACAATAAAAAATGACTTTCCAAGAAAAAATAGCTCTTGACTTCAACATGAAAGTTGTTTGTAATGTCATAGCTAGTAACGTTTCTCTTGGAATTATTTTCTTATGACAAAAATTGTAGGAGATAGGGTCTAGTGAACCCCAGTTTTGACAAGTTGACTTTCTCTGGTTAACCACCATGAACCAACTTTCTAACTTGACATTCTCTTGATCTTTGGGACTCATGGAGGATCATATATGTGTAAGATGATGTAATATGAATTATCCCTTGAAATATTTGATCAAGTGTTGAAGAAACTTGCTGAGGAAGTCACACAAGATACCCAAATGAATTAGGGTTTCCCAGGCAAACAAGCTTAAAAATCTTGAGGATTTCTGGATCAAAATGATATATGAAGACAATGGGGAATCATATATGATGTCTAGAGTCAATTAAACCGTCTCTTGATTGGTCTCCTTGTATTGAGGGTCTTAAACCCTAGATATGAACTTGATGAAGCATAGGTGAGCACACAAACTACCTACAAAAGCAACAAACTATACATTGACATATTTTTGGTATTTTGGTTAGTAAATAATGAAAAACAAAGTATGATACAATCAAAAGTGCTTGGTGACCTCTCCCAATGCACACCCAATGAATGAGGGGTAAGGAGGATGCCAAGGTGTGATCCTAATGCTAATGCATATGATGAGATAACATGACAGATCTTATTGTCAAAATTGGGTTCTTACATACCCCAACCTTATGTTACATGATCTTAGCAGAATTCCACTACATAACAATAACTAATAGAAGTCACTACAAAGCTTCCTGTCACTTACTTCAATAAGGTCTACTCCTAAGTATCTGCACGATGCCAATGTAGAGGAAACATTCAAAAAGAAAGGGTGAGTAATCATAATCAATTACAAATGACATATCTAAATAATAGCTTACAACAAACATGTATAACCATTCACAACAATAACATCCTACTCTACTTAAACCCATCACATCATCATCATATACAAGGTTATTATATAATCCATAATTTATCATCCAACAACATCATCATCAACAACTAATCAACAAGAATGCAATGTTAATGTATTGCACTGACTCAATAAACATGTGGTACCAAGTTATGAACACTTGGGTACAGTAACCCCACCATGGGATCTGATTCACTCTTGAACCAAAGCACAACAAAATGGCTAACCCACAATAGGTAGCTTCACTAATTCCACACCATAAGAATTAGCTACTTGCACCTAATCCCCACCATAGGATCAAGGTCACAACATAATTAGAACCGAAGTTCCGACAACATGGAAACATGATTCACAATATGCAATAACAACAACATCAAAATATATACACAGTAGTCCCCTCTTGATCGTGCATGCCAACATCAATAAAACATCATAAACATAATTTCATCATTATCATATCATGATCATAAAACATCTACATAATATTATCATCATCATACAACTTATATTTCAACAATACGATAACACACCAACCAAATACACAAACCATCACATTTAATCGACAAGGTAGGAAAATAAATAATATTCAAACACTTAATCTATCACTACTAGTTTATATACCTGATCGTTAGCTTTCCAACTCTGCAAATGGGACTTCATTTGGATACACGGATCAAAAGTTATGATTGAACTCGTCGGACATTGTAAAAAGAGAACTTTAGGCAATTTTATGATACATTTGTCGACACATGACCTCTTCAGGTCGACACATGACCTTGATAGGTCGACATGATACTGATAGGTTTACCTATGCTGTTTGATTTTGGCTAAAAACTTAGTTTTTCAATTGTTAAACATCAACACACATACTTGAAGCTTATTACACAAATTTATATCATTAAGATGCAATTTCTTATAATTTTATCATCTTGATCTCATTTATTTCTTCATATAATCATGGATCAACAATCCTACTTAACTATAACATCAATTTCATCATTTTCAATCACTGGTTTATATCTTTTTTAATATAATATATGAGATACATCAACAACAAATCACACATAGCAGTAACGTCACCAATTATCATAAAATTTTACAATACAATATATATGTCTAACATTATCAATAAGGTTTTCACCAATATCAATCTCATTCACAAAGATTCATCATCAACAAAAATACTAAAACCCTAAATCTACCCTTTCCTCATATCAACCATAATTGAGAACCATTACCCACCCTTACCTTGTTATTTTTAGCAATGATCTCTTCAACCTGTAGCATTGATGCTCTTCCTATGCTTCTCATTCCTTTCCCTAGCATCTTTCTCTGCTTTCTCCTCACAACTTCACATAGAATGAAAAATAGTCCATCTTCTCCCAATTTCCCTTTTTCTAATAACGATTATCCCTCAAAATATGATTTTCCACTTCTACCCTTAACTTACTCTCACAAAAGGTCTTATTGTCCTTATTTCCAATACACCTTATATTTCTATTTTATTTTAATTAAATAATAGTATAAAATTATTATTAATATCATATTTCCCCTAACTTATCAATTCCTGCACATTACTCAATTAATTTATTCTACTCTAATATATATCTTCTCTCCCAACTTAAAGACACATAACCCACCAACATACAACAATCAAAAACATCATGAAAAGGAATATTCAATAAATAAAACATCAAAATATCTACTAGAAATATTTTGGGTGCTACAATTCTATCCCACTTAAAAAATTTTCATCCCCAAAAATTCCTGAGGAAAACAGAGTTAGATACGACTCCCTTATCTTTCTCCTCACGCTCGCAAGTCAAACTCCCACCAATTGGTCCTCCCTAAACTACCTTCACTAAGGTAATCTCTTTATCCCGCAACTGCTTCACTTCCTTATCCGCTATCCGTAAGGGTGATGGTTCCACAGTCAGGTTATCAACCACTTGTACGTTATCCACCTAGATCACATGAGGCAGATCCGGAACGTATCTCCTCAACTTAGACACATCAAAACATATCATGAAGGTTAGCAAGTGGCGGTTGCAAAGCAATTTGATACACCAATTCTCCTATCCTCTGCAAAATTTGATATAGACAAACAAAATACGACATGAGCTTTCTAGACTTCAAAGCTCAACCAACACAAGTTACCAGAGTAATTATCAAAAACACATGCTCTCCCTCTTAGGACTCAAGTGCTTTCCTCCTTTTATCATGGTAACTTTTATGATGACTCTGATATGCTTTCATCTCCTCTTGGATCATCTTGATCTTTTTAGTCGTCTGTTGCACAATCTCAGGTACGAGCACAACACTCTCGCCCGAGTCATACCAACACAACCGAGTTCTACACCTTCTACCATACAATTTCTAATACGGTGTCATTCCGATACTAGCATAGAAACTGTTATTCTAGGTAAACTCAATCAATGGAAAGTGGATATCCCAAGCACCTCTTTAATGTAACATACAAGCCCTTAACAAATCCTCCAAAGACTGGATAGTCCTCTCTGTCTGATCGTCCGTCTATGGATGATAGGTCAAACTCAACCTCAACTTAGTACACAAAGCCTTCTGCAAACCCTCCCAAAACCTTGATTTAAACCTCTGATCTCTATCTGATAATACTCGAAGGAATACCATGCTACCTTACAATCTCATCAATATACATCTCAGCTAACTTCTGCAAGGAATGATTGATTTTAATCGATGTGAAATGTGTTGATTTCGTCAATTTATCCACTACCACCCAAATTATATCATCGCCCTTCGATGTCTTAGGAAAACCCGACATAAAATCCATAGAGATGCTATCCTATTTCCACTCTAGAATATTCAGCGACTGCATCAGACCCAAAGGCTTATGATGTTCAATCTTTGACTTCTGGAAAGTCAAATAAGCATATACAAACTCTGCAACATCTTTCTTCATACCTGGCCACCAAAACAACTTCTTCAAATCCTGATAGATCTTCGTAGCACATGGATAAACTCAAATGACTTCGATGTCCTTATGCAAAATAGGTAGGACAAAATTGGGGTATGACACCTTCTTTGTCATAAATCGAAATGGCATGTTATATCAAATCGAGTCATTTCTAATTTTTCACCTCCACAATTAAGTGTCATCTTATACCAATTATTGGAACAATTATGAAAATACATATCAGAGTAGAGCGAAACACACAGAAACTTTGTTCACACAGTTCAACCAAATTTCCTACATATGTGACTATATAGCATCTATAATTTCCTCTTGTTGATTCTTATGAATTACACTCATTATGGTTTTAGTGTTACAAGTATATATATGGATACTAATGATTCAAATTAGAATAATATTACAGCCTCTTGTCCATTTGACATTACCTTTGAGTCAAACTCAACAATATTCCCATTACAAAGTTCTATATGAATTTATTTTTTTAATGTTACTAATAGACAGTGAACATCATATTAAATGGGTTAGGGTTAGGATTGGATACCGATTTTCAATAATATGAATAACAACTTCACATTTCTTATTTGATCTTTTTTTATTCAGCCACAACCATAGAATGCTTAGTTCTAATATAACTTCTATATCTTTTATTATTATTATTTATTTCAATGATACAATAGCTTCATTACTTTATACAACAACACATATTCATTCCATGTATAGGTGCACATAATCCACCTTTAGTAAATCCTTTGGCGTTGCAATCTGAGGGGCAATTTTTTGTAGGGCAATGTGATATGCAGCAAACTTGTGGAGGTCCAGGTTCACCAATTAAGCAGTCTTTTGTAAAAAGCATTCCTATTGGACTCTCCAAATTAGTATTGAATCCTGTACCAATTCAATTTTAAAATTTATATTCATATACAATATTGTTTATAAAAAATAAAATTTCAAAAAATAAAACAAACATTCCTCTTACCAGAAATCAAGACGAAAGAAATGCATAAAATTCCCAAAATATAAGATTGATAGATATGAAATGTCATTTTTATTGCATGATGAAAGACTATCAACATGTTTTCAATATATAGACATCACAAATGGCTGCATTCTATAATATTAAAGTTGACTTTGGTAATATTAGTAAAGAATATAAATAAAATACTTTTATAGTATTTCAACACAATAGTCAAATGAGAAAGTGTAAAATAACAATTAAATTTTTTTCTATAATATATAAAATATTACACTTTTTCAAAATATGACATATTTTATATTAAAGTGTGTGTCTATTTTTAAAGAAGTAATAAAAATAAGGCAAAAGGATTAAAGTAATTTTCTTTGTCTCTAAACATAAACACACATTTAGTCAAAAAATTTTTTTATTATATATATATATATATATATATATATATATATATATATATATATATATATATATATATATATATATATATATATATATATATATATATATATATAAAACGTGAAAAAAAACTTTTCAGCTTTATCATTCACTTTATTTTTTTCTGTAAAATAATTAAACCTTATTGTTTGGTTATTTTCTATTTTTAAATAGTTTGAACTATGAAATTAATAAGTTTATAAATTATACAGAGTAATATAAAAAATTCATTTAAAAAAGAAAACTGCATTTTATAGACATTAGAGATAAGTGCATTTTATATAATATTATGAAATTTGACTTTTTGTAATAATTAGTAATAAATATGGTAAAAAAACAATAATTAATAATTTATTTAAATGAAATATTTTTATTGTATTTCAATAAAATCAGTAAAAAGTTATATAAATTTGAAAGTATTTATGACATAGAAAAATAACATTTTTTAAATATTAAGTGCATTCAAACTAATGTTTTCAAAATTGGACCGGAGATCGAACCAATGAAACTTGTGGTTTAAGGTTTAATTGGTTTGACCGGTTAAACCTACGGTCGAACTATTTATTAAATGAAATAATAATATGAAACTAAATTTCATAGATATGTCGCACATAATCATACGTTCACAACTTAATAAAATTAATATTTCAAAATTCTATTACAAAGTTAATACAACAATATCGATAATACATATTCTACACTTCATTTTAACCTTCATTTAAGAATAATTTGAACAAATTATAGAATTACAATAAATTATTTTAACTAATTCAAATCAATATTAAATAATAGAATATAATAACTAAAATAAAGTTCAAATAATTAAAAATACCTAAATTAAATAAGATAGAATACTAAAAATAAATAATAAATTATACTTCATTAAAAAAAACGAATTTAAGTTGAACTAAGACAAACAAGTCTTAATTGACACCAATAAACAATATTGACATGAACGACGTTCAATATTATGTTGGATATCACTATGTTTAAAAGAGACGACATGATGATGATGGAGTGTGGTTGAAAGTAAAACTATAATGGACTGACAAAATTTAGAAGTTTGTATGATTGTAAAAAATATATGGAATTATTTTTTGTGATTGGGGAATGTATGTTAACCAATCGTAATTGGACTTATGTAGAAGTCACAACTATCTGAGGCCGGCCAATAAAAATTTAGGTGTTAATACATGAAAGAGATTTGGTATGATGAATCAAATTACTAAAACATACCACACACTAAAAGAAAAGGTCAAAAGGGATGGACCTATCTCATCCATACTTGTATTGGTTCATCTGACACAAAGTCATTGATGAACCAATTAGTCTTAGGATATTGAGACTTCATTGGTCAATGAAAGGAATGGGAAAGAATAGGGATGAAGATGAAGAGGGAGAGGAAGTAGAGAAACACAAATTGGTCATGAGAGGAATTTTATCAAATTAAAATCATTCATTCATTTTGGGAGATGAAATGTATATTTCATCAATCCCCTAAATCCAATGATTTCAATCCAACAAAAGTTAAATCAACCTTGACAAAGACCCAAACAAATAGTCAAACATCACAAGACCATAAAAATGGCTCAACATAATTTTTACACAATTAATCAATTAAAAATTCATTAAAATTCAATTTAATTTAGTAAAAACCTAAAACCTCTTCAAAACACCAAATAAATGGCCAAGAGATTTATCCTAGGTCAAACAAGGTCAAAGGACCTTAGACAAAAAATTTCATGATTTTTGAAAAGTCAGAAGTATTTTTAAACAATTAAAAATATGCACAAAAACATTTATTTCATGAAAAACATCAAAATTAATCCCAAATATAATTTTAATTCAGAAAATTAAAGAGGAAAATATTTACAGATTTTTGGTGAATGTCCCATATTTTTTGGATTAAAAATGAAAATATTGTGAATTAAACAAAATAAAAGGATTAAACATAAAATCAGAAAATAAAAAGAAATTAAAAAAACAAGGCCCATAGATCTCCCTCATTAATTGAGGTGGCAGACCTGATGGCACGTGCGTGCTATCTATGGTGGACTCAAGTCAATGCAACGCACACATGGTAATTCAAACCAAAGGCTGAGATTAGATCCCTGGACCAAGATCAGATGGATGAGATGAAGCCAACTCACCACTAGAGACTTGGGTTCGATCATCTTCTCCGGTGATGACCACCGGACTGGTCCAACCACAACTTCATGAAAAATGAGAAACATGGACACTATTTTGAAGAGAAAATTCTTAGGAGCTTGAATCTAGCCTCAATTTTCTCCAATTCCAAGTATATAAAAAGATATAGAGATTTGAATTTTGAGGATCATGAACTGAGTTGCTTCGATTTGACCTCAAAGCAACTCAATCTTCTTGCCTACATTGGTAGGACTTCAGCCAACCAAAAATAGTGAATAATTGACGGAGAATCGAAGAGATTAAATTTCTGAAAAATTACCTTCAAGGGATCCCAATTGTGCTTGGCTTTGTTTCAGAAGCTTGTAGGAAGTGATTAAGATCAGAAAATGGCTTGGACTCTTGGAGTTTCAATCTCAAAACAGAATCAGATTTGATGCTCGATCTTTAAATGAAAACCTTCAAGATTATACTTTAATGGTGAGGCTTTGGATTGCAGGTTCAAAGCTTGGGTATGAGGTCCCTAATTCTGAGCATGAGGGGTTGTATTTATAGGCATTCCAATTCATTTCCACACACTTTCAAATTTTTCCAAATTTAGCAATTCTCATTGTAGGCTTGCATGGGCATGTAATAGGTCCATCAAGTGATATATTCAGGTCAAAAATTACTTGAGAATCATGATGAAATCATGTCATGTGCCCATGCATTTGAGTTTGAAATGTGAAGGTGAAAATCATCCAATTGATCCTTTGAAGAGAACCCATGCGCATGTCCTTCATTCTTTGACCAAATCAGGTGATCTTAGAGTTTTTAGAAAGGTGAGATCAAGGGGAACAACTTTCATATTGAACATGTTTCCATTTTAAGCTTGGGTCATGATGAATTTTGAGGTGGAAGTTTGAAAAATCAAACATGATTGAAAATTTTCTAAGTACGGAGTCAAATGTTCACTTCTTCCACCTTGAATAACTTTTGATATGGACTTTAAATGAAAAAGTTCCATAATTAAAGTTGTATATCTTTCAAACCTATTCAATTTTGTCACAAATTTGACCTCATTTGGAATTGTCATAAAAGGAGTTATGCACATTAGAAGTTGAGGAAAATCACTTGTTCAATGGTAGTGGCCCAAAATGACCTATAATGTTTCCTCTTGGCACATGTATTTTAAAGTTGAATTTCAACTTCTTCCAACCATCAAAGTTTAAAAGTACATATTGAATTGGATCTTTAAACTTAAATGGATTTCATCTCCTAAAAATTTAGCAAGTTATGGTCTTTGGAAGTTGAGCTCCTAACTAGGGTTCAGACAAAATGACCAATAAACTTTCATAATAAAAAATGACTTTCCAAGAAAAATTAGCTCTTGAATTCAACATGAAAGTTGTTTGTAATGTCATAACTAGTAACGTTTCTCTTGGAATTATTTTCTTATGACAAAAATTGTAGGAGATAGGGTCTAGTGAACCCCAGTTTTGACAAGTTGTCTTTCTCTGGTTAACCACCATGAACCAACTTTCTAACTTGATATTCTCTTGATCTTTGGGACTCATGGAGGATCATATATGTGTAAGATGATGTAATATGAATTATCCCTTGAAATATTTGATCAAGTGTTGAAGAAACTTGCTGAGGAAGTCACACAAGATACCCAAATGAATTAGGGTTTCCCAGGAAAACAAGCTTAAAAATCTTGAGGATTTCTGGATCAAAATGATATCTGAAGACAATGGGGAATCATATATGATGTCTAGAGTCAACTTAAACCGTCTCTTGATTGGTCTCCTTGCATTGAGGGTCTTAAACCCTAGATATGAACTTGATGAAGCATAGGTGAGCACACACACTACCTACAAAAGCAACAAACTATACATTGACATATTTTTGGTATTTTGGTTAGTAAATAATGAAAAACAAAGTATGATACAATCAAAAGTGCTTGGTGACCTCTCCCAATGCACACCCAATGAATGAGGGGTAAGGAGGATGCCAAGGTGTGATCCTAATGCTAATGCATATGATGAGATAACATGATGGATCTTATTGTCAAAATTGGGGTCTTACATACCCCAAACTTATGTTACATGATCTTAGCAGAATTCCGCTACATAACAATAACTAATGGAAGTCACTACAAAGCTGCCTTTCACTTACTTCAATAAGGTCTACTCCTAAGTATCTGCACGATGCCAATGTAGAGGAAACATTCAAATAGAAAGGGCGAGTAATCATAATCAATTACAAATGACATATCTGAATAATAGCTTACAACAAACATGTATAACCATTCACAACAATAACATGCTACTCTACTTAAACCCATCACATCATCATCATATACAAGGTTATTATATAATCCATAATTTATCATCCAACAGCATCATCAACAACAACCAATCAACAAGAATGCAATGTTAATGTATTGCACTGACTCAATAAACATGTGGTACCAAGTTATGAACACTCGGGTACAGTAACCCCACCATAGGATATAATTCACTCTTGAACCAAAGCACAACAAAATGGCTAACCCAAAATAGGTAACGCTTCACTAATTCCACACCATAAGAATTGGCTACTTGTACCTAATCCCCACCATAGGATCAAAGTCACAACATAATTAGAACCGAAGTTCCAACAACATGGAAACATGATTCACAATATGCAATAACAACAACATCAAAATATATACACATTAGTCCCCTCTTGATCGTGCATGCCAACATAAACAAAACATCATAAACATAATTTCATCATTGTCATATCATGATCATAAAACATCTACATAATATTATCATCATCATACAACTTATATTTCAACAATACGACAACACACAAATCAAATACACAAACCATCACATTGAATCGACAAGGTAGGAAAATAAATAATATTCAAACACTTAATCTATCACTACCAGTTTATATCTCTGAACGTTAGCTTTCCAATTCTTCAAATGGGACTTCATTTGGATACACGGATCGAAATTTATGATCGAAATTGTCGGACATTGTAAAAAGAGCACTTTAGGAAATTTTATGATACATGTGTCGACACATGACCTCTTCAGGTCGAGACATGGCCTTGATAAGTCGACACATGACATTGATAGGTCGACCTATGTTGCTGTTTTTGGCTAAAAACTTAGTTTTTCAACTGTTGAACATCAACACACATACTAGAAGCTTATTACACAAATTTATATCATTAAGATGCAATTTCTTATAATTTTATCATCCTAATCTCATTTATTTCTTCATATAATCATGGATCAACAATCCTACTTAACTATAACATCAATTTTATCATTTTCAATCACTGGTTCGTATCTTTTTTAATATAATACATACATACATCAACAACAAATCACATATAGCAGTAATGTCACCAATTATCATAAAATTTTACAATACAATATATATGTCTAACATTATCAATAAGGTTTTCACCAATATCAATCTCATTAACAAAGATTCATCATCAATCAATATACTAAAACCCTAAATCCACCTTTAACTTGTTATTCTTAGCAATGATCTCTTCAACCTCTAGCAATGATGCTCTTCTTATGCTCCTCCTTCCTTGCCCTAGCATCTTTCTCTGCTTTCTCCTCACAACTTCACGTAGAATGAAAAATAGTCCATCTTCTCCCAATTTCCCTTTTTCTAATAACGATTTTCCCTCAAAATATGATTTTCCACTTCTACCCTCAACTTACTCTCACAAAAGGTCTTATTGTCCTTATTTCCTATACACCTTAAATTTCTATTTTATTTTAATTAAATCATAGTATAAAATTATTATTAATATCATATTTCCCCTAACTTATCAATTCTTGCACATTACTCAATTAATTTATTCTACTGTAATATTTATCTTCTCTCCCAATTTAAAGACACATAACCCACCAACACACAACAATAAAAAACATCATGAAAAAGAATATTCAATAAATAAAACATCAAAATATCTACTAGAAAGATATTGGGTGCTTCAATTCTGCCCCACTTACAGAATTTTCATCCCCAAAAATTACCTGAGGAAAATAGAGTCAGATACGACTCCCTCATCTTTCTCCTCACGCTCGCAAGTCAAACTCCCACCATTTGATCCTCCCCACAATACCTTCACTAAGGTAATATCTTTACCCCGCAACTGCTTCACTTCCTTATCGCTATCCGTACGGGTCATGGTTCCACAGTTAGGTTAGCTATCACTTGTATATTATCCACCTTGATCACATGAGCCAGATCCGGAATGTATCTCCTCAACTTAGACACATGAAACATATCATGAAGGTTAGCAAGAGGCGGCTGCAAAGCAATTTTATTGACCAATTCTCCTATCCTCTGCAAAATTTGATACGGACCAACAAAATGCGGCCTGAGCTTTCTAGACTTCAAAGCTCAACCAACACAAGTTACCAGAGTAATTATCAAAAACACATGCTCTCCCTCTTGGGACTCAAGTTCTTTCCTCCTTTTATCATGGTAACTTTTATGATGACTCTAATATGCTTTCATCTTCTCTTGGATCATCTTGATCTTTTTAGTCGTCTGTTGCATAATCTCAGGTCCGAGCACAACACTCTCGCCCGAGTCATACCAACACAACCAAGTTTTACACCTTCTACCATACAATTTCTAATACGGTTCCATTCCAATACTAGCATGGAAACTGTTATTGTAGGTAAACTCAATCAATGACAAGTGGATATCCCAAGCACCTCTTTAATCTAACATACAAGCCCTTAACAAATCTTCCAAAGACTGGATAGTCCTCTCTGTCTGATCGTCCGTCTATGGATGTTAGGTCGAACTCAACCTCAACTTAGTACAAAAATCCTTCTGCAAACCCTCCCAAAACCTTGATGTTAACCTCTGATCTCTATCTGACACAATACTCGAAGGAATACCATGTTACCTTACAATCTCATCAATATATATCTCAGCTAACTTCTGCAAGGAATGATTGATTTTAATCGATAAGAAATGTGTTGATTTCGTCAATTTATCCACTACCACCCAAATTATATCATCGCCCTTCGAAGTCTTAGGAAAACCCGACATAAAATCCATAGAGATGATATCCCATTTCCACTCTAGAATATTCAATGACTGCATCAGACCCAAAGACTTATCATGTTGAATCTTTAACTTCTGGAGAGTCAAACAAGCATATACAAACTCTGCAGCATCTTTCTTCATACCTGGCCACCAAAACAACTGCTTCAAATCCTGATACATCTTCATAGCACCGGGATAAACTCAAACGTCTTCGATGTCCTTATGCAAAATAGGTAGGACGAAAGTAGGGTATGACACCTCCTTTGTCATAAATCGAAATGGCATGTTATATTAAACTGAGTCACTTCTAATTTCTCACCTCCATAATTAAGTGTCATTTTATACCAATTGTTGGAACAATTATACAAATACACACAAACTTTGTTCATCCAGTTCAACCAAATTGCCTACATATGTGACTATATAACATCTATAATTTCCTCTTGTTGATTCTTATGAATTACACTCATTATGGTTTTAGTGTTACAAGTATATATATGAATACTAATGATTCAAATTAGAATAATATTACAACCTCTTGTCCATTTGACATTACCTTTGAGTCAAACTCATCAATATTCCCATTACAAAGTTCTATATGAATTTATTTTTTTAATGTTACTAATAGATAGTGAACTTGATATTAGAATGGGTTAGCGTTAGGATTGAATACCGATTTTCAATAATATAAATAAAAACTTCACATTTCTTGTTTGATATTTTTTTCATTCAACCACAACCATAGAATGCTTAGTTCTAATATAACTTCTATATCTTTTATTATTATTTTTTATTTCAATGATACAATAGCTTTATTACTTTATAGAACAACACATATTCATTCCATGTATAGGTGCACATAATCCACCTTTAGTAAATCCTTTGGTGTTGCAATATGACGGACAATTTTTTGTAGGGCAATGTGATATGCAGCAAACTTGTGGAGGTCCAGGTTCACCAATTAAGCAGTTTTTGTAAAAAGCATTCCTATTGGACTCTCCAAATTAGTATTGAATCCTGGACCAATTCAATTTTAAAATTTAATTCATATACAATAGTGTTTATAAAAAATAAAATTTCTAAAGATAAAACAAACATTCCTCTTATCAGAAATCAAGACGAAAGAAATACATAAAATTCCCAAAATATAAGATTGATAGATATGAAATGTCATTTTTATTGCATGATGAAAGACTATCAACTTTTTTTCAATATATAGACATGACAAATAACTGCATTCTATAAAATATTATTAAAGTTGACTTTGGTAATATTAGTAATGAATATAAATGAAATACTTTTATAGTATTTCAACACAATAATCAAATGAGAAAATGTAAAATAACAATTAAAAAATGTTCTATAATATATAAAATATTACTCTTTTTCAAAATATGACATATTTTATATTAAAGTGTGTGTCTATTTTTAATGAAGTAATAAAAATAAGACAAAAGGATTAAAATAATTTTCTTTGTCTCTAAACATAAACACACATTTAGTCAAAAAAAATTATATTATATATATATATATATATATATATATATATATATATATATATATATATATATATATATATATATAGAGAGAGAGAGAGAGAGAGAGAGAGAGAGAGAGAGAGAGAGAGAGAGAGAGAGAGAGAGAGAGAGAGAGAGAGAGAGAGAGAGAGAGAGAGAGAGAGAGAGAGAGAGAGAGAGAGAGAGAGAGAGAGAGAGAGAAAGAGAGAGAGAGAGAGAGAGAGAGAGAATTTTTTTTTTCAGTTTTATCACTCACTTTATTTTTTTTGTAAAATAACTAAACCTTATTGTTTGATTATTTTCTATTTTTAAATAGTTTGAACTATGAAATTAATAAGTTTATAAATAGTACATAATAATATAAAAAATTTATTTAAAAAAGAAAACGGCATTTTATAGACATTAGAGATAAGTGCATTTTATATTATATTTTGAAATTTTAATTTTTGTAATAATTAGTTATAAATATGGTAAAAAAACAACAATTAATAATTTATTTAAATGAAATATTTTTATTGTATTTCAATAAAATCAGTAAAAAGTTATATAAATTTAAAAGTATTTATGACATAGAAAAATAACATTTTTTTAATATTGAATTCATTCAAACTAATGTTTTTAAAATCGTACCCGAGATCGAACCAATGAAACTTGTGGTTAAAGGTTTAATTGGTTCGACCGGTTAAACCTATGGTCTCACCATTTAGTAAATAAAATAATAATATGAAACTAAATTTCATAGATATGTCACACATAATCATTAAAAAAAACGAATTTGAGTTGAACTACGACAAACATGTCTTAATTGACAGCAACAAACAATATTGACATGAACGACAATCGATATTATGTTGGATATCACTATGTTTAAAAGAGACGATATGATGATGATGGAGTTTGGTTGAAATAAAAACTATAATGGACTGACAAAATTTAGAAGTTTGTATGATTGTAAAAAAATATGGAATTATATTTTGTGATTGGGGAATGTATGTTAAGTTTTCATATTGATATATTAAATTTTAAAAAAAATGGTTAATTTGTTGCATTTTTTTTGAACCGGACGGTTTTACAAAACTGGCTTCAGTTCTTTGTTTCAAATGGTTTTGGACGGTTTAATTAGATTTTTTCGGTTTTTACCCACTAACGATTTTAAAAGGTTGACCAAACCGGATTCATCTCCGGTCCAACCGGTTGAACCGGCCGGTTCGGTCCAATTTTTAAAATATTGATTCAAACTAAATACTACTCCCTCTGTCTTACAATAGGTGTTTTCTTTGAGATTTTTACACTTTCTAAGATAATGATTAATTGTGTTGATTTCAATGATAAAATAAATATAATTTACTAAAATAACCTTATTAATAATAGGTAATAGAGTAGTTACATGATTTAAAATATAATAAATAAGGGTAAGTTATTGGAAAATAAATAAATATCACATTAGTATTCTAAAGTGACAATTATATTGAGACAAATAAGAATAGAAAAGAAAACACCTATTGTGAGACGGAAGGAGTAATACATTACTAACTATTATGAATAATTACGAGGATAGTCTCAAATACTAGTACGCTTATGATATCAAATAAAGATATATGATACCAACCTAATTTTATTTATGATACGGAGATTTTGAAGAATTGGATAGATAAAGATGCTACAGACATTAAATATATTCGTCATACTGATCACACTGAATTACACCGTGTTTTTGACTCGGATTTCTAATGTTTATTAGGACTTTATTATCATTTTGTTTGTATTATGCTCTCTTTTCTCTTGTTTTCAGATATTTAGCACTTTCGGACGCTTTTGGAAGAAATGAAGCAAAAAGATCTAAAATTAGGGTTTTTCGGCGAAATTACACACATGGCGTTGCACATGGCGACCGCTATGGGAGAAGCCATGAGTCATCAGTCCTCAACTAGGAGGTAACTGCCACGTTCCCATGATCCACCCCATTTACACACATGGCGGACGCCATGAAGGGATGGCGGGCGCTGTAACACCCTTCTAAAATACCCCACATATTTAATTAAAATAATAAAATATCAATCAGAGTAATTATGCCCTGAAGGGTGTCACACAATCACTTCACACCAATCATCAAAATATCCTGTCATGCTCATTTATTTAATTAAAATAAGACACTTTTGCATAATTCACAGCGGATACGAATAACAACATTCAAATCATGTACTACATTACATGTAAAGTTGTTCAACAACCAAAAGAAAACATAGTAAAACATCCCATCCCGATGTTACATCTACCAGAGCATGACCCACTAAGGACTACACTAGACTCCCAGGACTAGCTTCTATTCAATCACTGCTCGTTACCTGAAAACATAGTTGTAAGGGTGAGTCCTTCAATCGATATAATAAGCATTATAAAATATCATGTAATGCTAAGTAATATAACACATATCATTACCCTAATCAGATTACACATATTCAGCAACGGTAATATCAACTCATAATCATCACCATCATCATACTCAAACTCAAAACAACCATAAAACACACGTATAATATTGGAATACATCCATTCATATTATACGCCATACATACATATATTATGCAATGAGACTCCATGCATGCGGTACCGACTATTCGTGAACATATAGTTCAACCTCACCGACCAAATCCAGGTACGGCTACCAAGCTCACTAGTCCCACTCATTTGAGACCTAGTGACTCACATCACTAATTCCTCACCATGGGAATTAGCTACCACCCCAAGGGCTATGCTATGCACGCTAAATCACCTAGCATGCAAACATCAACAACAATCCACAATAACTCATCACTAATTCCTTACCATGGGAATTAGCTACCACCATAAAGGCCACAACATGCATGCTAATCATCTAGCAATGCTACATCATCAACAACAATTCAAGAATAGATATATGCTCACACCCTAAGCCATAAAACAGTTTATTCACAAATGCACACATAACTGATACATTCACAGCATCATGCATACCTCACACATCATCAGTATTTTATCACATAAGCATATCATATCATGCCAAATAACAACCACAGTATTAGCACACTCTACTAATACCTATACTACTCAAAACAACGGGAAATGATCCCTAATATATCATACATCATCTGCATTACGTTACTCAGCTGAACAGTTAAAAACTGCACAACAACAGCTCAGAAAAATCACAATCCTGCCCATACGCGTACTGCCTAGTCCCATACGCGTATGGCCCATCTCCTGACAAAATCCCATACGCGTAACACCATCTCATACGCGTATGCTACGCGTACCACTTCTCCATACGCGTACCAACAGATACCAATCTACGTTCAAAACATCATCTTCCTCATCCATACGCGTATTGCCTAGTGCCATACGCGTACCATGCCATCTCATACGCGTACTGCCTAGTGCCATACGCGTATGACCAGAAACCAGACTTCCAGATCTGCTATGGCTTTCTCTGCTACGAGATCTATCCGATTCAACCTTCCACAGTCCAATTTTTCACAATAATTGTTCATATCATCTAACACGAATCATACCCTATTCGATTTCACAAAAATCTAACATTTTTACATCTAATTCCTACGAATTTCTCTCAATCATAACCCAATTTCGTTCATCCAATATTTCACAATTTCATCATAATCATCCAATTCAGAGATCAATCAATGGTTTATCACTACCCATGACATATTATCCCATAATACCCATTAAACGATGATAAACCCCCCTTACCTGAGTTAATCCGGCAAATCTCTGAGCTTCAAGCTTTTCCTCTCTTCAACCCTTGTTCTCTGGCTCTCTTTGCCCTTTTCCACTTTTCAGTCTCCTTTCCTTTTCACGTGAAAATAACCCTTTTACCAAATGGGACCTTTTCTAAATTCCAACTTTTATATTTTCCAATAATTATTATTCCAATAATAATAATAATAATAATCCAAAAACTCCAATTATTTAATTAAATTAATAAATATAATATTAACTTAATTTAAATAATTATCTTATTTTATCGGGGTGTTACAACTCTCCCCCACTAAAAGAGTTTTCGTCCTCGAAAACATACCTCAAGCGAATAACTCTGGATAGGACTCTTTCATCTGACTCTCAAGTTCCCAAGTCACATTGCCACCTGCTGGTCCGCCCCAAGCTACCTTTACCAAAGCAATCTCTTTACCCCGCAACTGCTTCAACTCTCGATCCTCAATCCTCATAGGTGATGTTTCAACAGTCAGGTTATCTCTCACCTGGACATCATCTACTTGGACCACATGCGACGGATCAGGAATGTACCTCCTCAACTGAGACACATGAAAAACCTCATGTAAATTCGCAAGTGACGGCGGTAAAGCGATACGATAGGCTACCTCTCCTATCCTCTCCAAAATCTGATAAGGACCAATAAATCGAGGTGTCAACTTCTTCGACTTCAAAGCTCGACCAACCCCAGTTATCGGAGTAACACGAAGAAACACATGATCTCCCTCTTGGAACTCAAGTGACTTCCTCCTCTTGTCGTGATAACTCTTCTGACGACTCTGAGCAATTCTCATCTTCTCCTGAATCATCTTAATCTTTTCCGTAGTTTGTTGAACAATCTCCGGTCCAACCACAGCACTCTCACCGGATTCATACTAACATAAAGGTGTCCGACATCTCCTACCATACAAAGCTTCAAACGGTGCCATACCAATGCTCGAGTGAAAACTATTGTTGTAGGTAAACTCAATCAAAGGTAAGTAACAATCCCAAGCACCTCCTTTTTCCAAAACACAAGCTCTCAAAAGATCCTCTAGTGACTGAATCGTCCTCTCAGTCTGACCATCAGTCTGCGGATGATATGCAAAACTCAATCTCAACTTGGTTCCCAAAGCCCTCTGCAAACCTTCCCAGAACTTCGATGTAAATCTAGGATCTCTGTCCGAAACAATACTCGACGGAATACCATGCAAACTTACAATCTTCTCAATATACAACTCGGCTAATCTCTCTAACGGATAATCCATTCTGATCGGAATGAAATGAGCCGATTTCGTCAATCTATCAACAATCACCCAAATAGCTTCAAAATTCTTATTTGTCCTCGGCAAACCAGACACAAAATCCATACTGATACTATCCCACTTCCACTCTGGAATAGCCAACGGTTGCATTAGCCCAGACGGCTTCTGATGCTCAATCTTTGACTTCTGACAAGTCAAACAAGAATAAACAAAACTCGCAATTTCTCTTTTCATTCCCGGCCACCAAAATAACTTTTTCAAATCATGATACATCTTCGTAGCTCCAGGATGAATACTCAAGCCACTACGATGTCCTTCCTCCAGGATACTCTTCTTAAGTTCGGTAACATCCAGAATACATACCTGATTACCAAATTTCAAAACACCACTCTCATCAACTCTGAATTCACCACCTTGACCTTGATTCACTAGAGTCAACTTATCAACCAAAAGCACATCGGATTTCTGACCCTCTCTAATCTCATCCAGAATACCACTCGTTAACTTCAACATTCCCAATTTCACACTATTGTGAGTACTCTCACATACCAAACTCAAGTCTCTAAACTGCTCAATTAAATCCAATTCCTTAACCATTAACATAGACATATGCAATGATTTCCGACTCAATGCATCAGCCACTACGTTTGCTTTACCCGGATGGTAATTCAAACCAAAGTCATAATCCTTCAAAAACTCTAACCATCTCCTCTGTCTCATATTCAGCTCTTTCTGATCAAACAAATACTTTAAACTTTTATGGTCACTGAAAACCTCAAATCTTGACCCGTACAAGTAATGCCTCCATAACTTCAGAACAAATACCACGGCTGCCAACTCTAAATCGTGCGTCGGATAGTTCCTCTCATGAACCCTCAGCTGTCTCGAAGCATAAGCTATAACCTGCTTATTCTGCATCAACACACCACCTAAACCCAACAATGAAGCATCACAGTAAACCTCAAATGATTCTGACGGACTCGGTAATATCAGAATAGGAGCAGTAGTTAACCTTCTCTTTAACTCTTGGAAACCTTCTTCACATTTTGAGTCCCAAACAAACGCTTGCCCCTTTCTGGTCAACATCGTCAACGGTAACGCCAACTTAGAAAATCCCTCAATGAACTTCCTATAATAACCAGCCAAACCAAGAAAACTCCTTATCTCAGAAACTGACTTCGGAGCTTCCCACTTAGATACCGCTTCTATCTTAGAAGGATCAACAGCAACACCACCTCTGGAAATCACATGACCAAGAAAACTAACCTCTTCTAACCAAAATTCACACTTAGACAGTTTAGCAAATAACTTCTTTTCTCGTAGAACTCCTAAAACCACTCTCAAATGTTCAGCATGCTCTTCTTCAGATTTCGAATACACCAAAATATCGTCAATAAACACCACAACAAACTTGTCTAGGTACGGATGGAAAATCCTATTCATATACTCCATAAACACTCCAGGCGCATTAGTCACACCAAAAGGCATTACAGAATACTCATAATGTCCATACCTTGTTCTGAAAGCAGTCTTCTGAATATCCTCAGTTTTCACACGTATCTGATGATATCCCGACCTCAAATCTATTTTGCTGAACACACTCGCACCAACCAACTGATCCATCAAATCATCAATTCTCGGCAAAGGATACTGATTCTTGATCGTCACTTTATTCAGTTGCCTGTAGTCCACACACAACCTCATAGTACCTTCTTTCTTCTTAACAAATAACACTGGTGCACCCCACGGTGACACACTCGGACGGATAAATTTCTTATCCAACAGATCTTCCAACTGGCTCTTCAATTCCGTTAACTCAACAGCAGACATACGGTACGGAGCCATCGATATCGGCCTAGTACCAGGTACCAAATCAATCGAGAATTCAACTTCACGCTCTGGCGGCAATTCATTCACTTCTTCAGGAAACACATCAGGAAAATCACACACCACGGCTAGATCGCCAATCACCAGTTTATCTTTAGCCTCCAAAGTCGCTAACAGCATAAACAACTCTGCCCCACCTGCTACTTCCTCATTCACCTGCCTTGCTGATAGAAACAATTCCTTACCTTCCTCAATCTCAGGAAATATCACAGTCTTATCAAAACAGTTGATAGAAACTCGGTTAAACACCAACCAATTCATACCCAAGATAACATCAATCTGCACTAATGGAAGACACACAAGGTCTATCCCAAAGTCTCTACCAAAAATACTCAAAGGACAATTCAAACAAACTGAAGTAGTAGTCACTGAACCCTTCGCAGGAGTATCAATCACCATACTTCCATGCATCTCAGATATCTCTAACTTAAGTTTCACAGCACAGTCCAAAGATATAAAGGAATGAGTCGCACCTGTGTCAATAATAGCTACAAGAGGAAAGCCATTAATATAACACGTACCTCGGATCAAACGATCATCTGCAGCAGTCTCAGAACCCGATAAAGCAAATACCTTGCCTCCCGACTGATTCTCTTTCTTCGGCTTAGGACACTGTGGACTGATATGACCCACCTCTCCACAGTTGAAGCAAGTCACAGTCTTCAACCGACACTCTGCGGCCAAGTGACCACCTTTTCCACACTTAAAACACTTCTTCTCATTACTGGTACACTCATGGAAACGATGTCCAGCCTGACCACATCTGTAACACTTGGCAGGGGCACTGGAGTCTCCCCCACTAGGCCTCTTCATCCCACTCTGTCTCTGGAAACCTTTGCCAGCTGCATACGGTTTCCCACGATCATTCTGATTGTTGCCTCTCCTATCAACCCTCTGCTGATAGCTCTCCGCTCTGGCTTTGGAATCCTGTTCAAAAATCCTGCAACAGTCCACCAAATCAGAAAACACTCTAATCCGCTGATACCCAATAGCCTGCTTGATCTCAGGACGTAACCCGTTCTCAAACTTCACACATTTTGAAAATTCTCCAGCAGCCTCATTATAGGGAGTGTAATACTTCGACAGCTCTGTGAACTTAGCAGCATAGTCAGTAACAGACTTGTTACCCTGCTTCAATTCTAAGAACTCTATCTCTTTCTTTCCTCTGACATCCTCTGGAAAGTACTTCCTCAGGAATCTCTCTCTGAACACAGCCCAAGTGATCTCAGTATTCCCAGCAGATTCCAACTCAGTGCGGGTAGCCACCCACCAATCATCTGCTTCTTCTGACAACATATGCGTACCGAACCTGACCTTCTGGTTATCGGCACACTCAGTCACTCGGAAGATTCTCTCTATCTCCTTCAACCACTTCTGAGCGCCATCTGGATCGTATGCTCCCTTGAACATTGGAGGATTGTTCTTCTGGAACTCACTCAGTTGACGAGCAGCTCCCATTCCCACAACATTCGGGTTTCCCCCAAGTACTCCAGCTAGCATACCCAGAGCCTCAGCAATTGCAGCATCATCTCTACCTCTTCCAGCCATCTCTATTCTGAAAACCCAACAAGCTAAAACAATAAGTACTGATAGGGTTACACAACACCTATCCCGTACAGGGGAAACAGAATAATTACGACTCGACTCGACCGACTATGCTCTGATACCACTAATGTAACACCCTTCTAAAATACCCCACATATTTAATTAAAATAATAAAATATCAATCAGAGTAATTATGCCCTGAAGGGTGTCACACAATTACTTCACACCAATCATCAAAATATCCTGTCATGCTCATTTATTTAATTAAAATAAGACACTTTTGCATAATTCACAGCGGATACGAATAACAACATTCAAATCATGTACTACATTACATGTAAAGTTGTTCAACAACCAAAAGAAAACATAGTAAAACATCCCATCCCGATGTTACATCTACCAGAGCATGACCCACTAAGGACTACACTAGACTCCCAGGACTAGCTTCTATTCAATCACTGCTCGTTACCTGAAAACATAGTTGTAAGGGTGAGTCCTTCAATCGATATAATAAGCATTATAAAATATCATGTAATGCTAAGTAATATAACACATATCATTACCCTAATCAGATTACACATATTCAGCAACGGCAATATCAACTCATAATCATCACCATCATCATACTCAAACTCAAAACAACCATAAAACACACGTATAATATTGGAATACATCCATTCATATTATACGCCATACATACATATATTATGCAATGAGACTCCATGCATGCGGTACCGACTATTCGTGAACATATAGTTCAACCTCACCGACCAAATCCAGGTACGGCTACCAAGCTCACTAGTCCCACTCATTTGAGACCTAGTGACTCACATCACTAATTCCTCACCATGGGAATTAGCTACCACCCCAAGGGCTATGCTATGCACGCTAAATCACCTAGCATGCAAACATCAACAACAATCCACAATAACTCATCACTAATTCCTCACCATGGGAATTAGCTACCACCATAAAGGCCACAACATGCATGCTAATCATCTAGCAATGCTACATCATCAACAACAATTCAAGAATAGATATATGCTCACACTCTAAGCCATAAAACAGTCTATTCACAAATGCACACATAACTGATACATTCACAGCATCATGCATACCTCACACATCATCAGTATTTTATCACATAAGCATATCATATCATGCCAAATAACAACCACAGTATTAGCACACTCTACTAATACCTATACTACTCAAAACAACGGGAAATGATCCCTAATATATCATACATCATCTGCATTACGTTACTCAGCTGAACAGTTAAAAACTGCACAACAACAGCTCAGAAAAATCACAATCCTGCCCATACGCGTACTGCCTAGTCCCATACGCGTATGGCCCATCTCCTGACAAAATCCCATACGTGTAACACCATCTCATACGCGTATGCTACGCGTACCACTTCTCCATACGCGTACCAACAGAGACCAATCTACGTTCAAAACATCATCTTCCTCATCCATACGCGTATTGCCTAGTGCCATACGCGTACCATGCCATCTCATACGCGTACTGCCTAGTGCCATACGCGTATGACCAGAAACCAGACTTCCAGATCTGCTATGGCTTTCTCTGCTACGAGATCTATCCGATTCAACCTTCCACAGTCCAATTTTTCACAATAATTGTTCATATCATCTAACACGAATCATACCCTATTCGATTTCACAAAAATCTAACATTTTTACATCTAATTCCTACGAATTTCTCTCAATCATAACCCAATTTCGTTCATCCAATATTTCACAATTTCATCATAATCATCCAATTCAGAGATCAATCAATGGTTTATCACTACCCATGACATATTATCCCATAATACCCATTAAACGATGATAAACCCCCCTTACCTGAGTTAATCCGGCAAATCTCTGAGCTTCAAGCTTTTCCTCTCTTCAACCCTTGTTCTCTGGCTCTCTTTGCCCTTTTCCACTTTTCAGTCTCCTTTCCTTTTCACGTGAAAATAACCCTTTTACCAAATGGGACCTTTTCTAAATTCCAACTTTTATATTTTCCAATAATTATTATTCCAATAATAATAATAATAATAATCCAAAAACTCCAATTATTTAATTAAATTAATAAATATAATATTAACTTAATTTAAATAATTATCTTATTTTATCGGGGTGTTACAGGCGCCACCTTTGGAAGTCACGTTCCCACTAAGAGGAAGTTAGAAGGCACCATGGTCTTTGCAATTTGCTGAAAACCTCTATAAATAGCTCGTTCCATTTTGTTTTCTAATCATCCGACTTAGTTTTACAACACTAAGCATATATTTATCATTTGTAATAACGGTAATCCGTCACATCGGGGGGTTATCGCACCTTAGTGAGATTGAGTTGGGTCACTTCGAGTTGCTGTCATCTTTAGCTTCAGGAGTCGGAGGTTTATTTTTGTACCAGATTTAAAGCCCTCAATTCGGAGCAGGTTCTTATTTATCGCTTTTTTATTTATTTCCCGCATCGCTTTTATTTTATTTATTTTCCACATCGCTTTACTTTATTTATTTTCCGCACTCGCTTTACTTTATTATTCCACACTCGCTTTACTTTATTTATTTTCCGCATCGCTTTACTTTATTTATTTTCCGCATCTCTTTACTTTATTTATTTTACACACTTTACTCGCTCTCCACGCCTCACATTCTAAAATAAACCTTTCATCATGATTAACACCGTTGTGTTTGTTTGTGTTACTATGTCTGGCTAAATCTTTTAAAGGTTAGAATGTAAGGATCGCGGTTAAAGTAATGTTTCACATATTGAATATGTAGAAATACTTTAAAGGCTACTTTGGTTTTTAACTTGAGTTTTCTAAAACAAACTTGGTTAGTTTTAATTACTCGAGGAGTGCGAAAGCACCCTGGCTTAGTAACTAGAATTTTTTATCACTTGAAGGAAAAACTATTTTTGAAACTGTTTTCGGACGAGTTGATAGATTTAAAATCAGGAAACTCCTTGGGTAAACTTTCCAAGTCAAAATCACTTTTCAACTAAGTTTACGAGTCTCATTTCTTAAAAATAGGTTTACTACTTTAGCGTTCTGCGCACCTTTTATAAGTGACAATAAAAGGCCTTAATTTAAGGGTAAACTCGGTTCTGAATACGCGAAAGCGACATTTCCTGTTAAATGGATTCTTTTCAAGAGTAGAAAATATTTCCTCATGAGTAGTTCTATTTAGACAACTGAAACATCACTTAACTAACGTGAATTACATTCAACATGTCTTTACCTGCATTTAATATTTACCGTTATTTTGCTAACCCAATATCTCTTTTATACCGTCTTAGATAAACACCATAATGATAGTAATCGATAGATTGACGATTGGTCTATGTGGGATCGATATTCTTTTATATTATTTTGACGTAATTCGTTCACTTGCGAATCAACACGATCAAGTTTTTGGCACCGTTGTCGAGGACCAACTTTGTCAAATTTCGTACCCTGTTGTTACACCGTCTAGACTAAGGCATTATTAGCTAGTAAATGCGAAGAACCCGTAGTACCGGAAATTTAGTAGATCCTTTAGCAGAACCCGAACGTTATACTCGTACACGCCTCTTACTCATCTGAATTAAGAAAGCTATGGCCGAGAATCGCGACCGGCGACCTCTTAAGGAATTTGCCCAACCCTCTGACGAGGAACCTAAGTCGAGTATAGTAAACCCCCTTATTCCTGCTAACAATTTCGAACTAAAACCGTCTTTGTTGCAATTAGTGCAACAAAACTAATACGCGGGTCTCGCTACCGAGAACCCGAATCAACATTTAAAAGTTTTTATCCAACTAGCCGACACCTTTAAATCTAACGGTGCATCACCTGATGCGATCCGTTTAAGATTATTTCCTTTCTCTCTCAGCACGTTCATGGCTAGACTTACTTCCAGCTAATTCAATAACTACTTGGGAAGACCTTAGGAGAGTATTCCTTGCTAGATATTTCCCCCTTAGTAAGACTGTTGTTCTTTGAAACGAAATAACTAAATTTTCTCAAAACCGAGAATTTCTTTTCGAAGCTTGGGAGAGATATAAAAAGCTATTAAGAGTCTGTCCACACCATGGCCTAGAACAATGGCTGGTCTTTCATACCTTCTACAATGGACTCCATTATAACACCAAGATGAGCATCAACGCTGCTGCAGGTGGCGCGCTGATGAACAAACCTTATCTAGAAGCTTGTGACCTAATTGAGGATATGGACCAAAACCATTACCAATGGGGAACTGAACGAGCATCAATAGAGAAAAAGGAGACCCAAGGTGGAATACATGAGGTAAGCTCTCGGATAACACTGAAATTTACCGTATTTTCGACTCCGATTTCACATGCATTCTAGTTGTTTTATTATCATTTTGTTATGTTATTCGTATGTTTTCCTTTGTTTTCAGGTTTTTACTTTAATCAGAGCCCCGATCGAGAAAAGGAATGAAAAAGAGCTAAAAACCGTAAAATTCAGCATTTTGTACTTGTGGCCTACCCCATGGCTGGCGCCATAGACCCTGCCATGACGTGTCCAAGCTCAACTTCCCTCAACTCCCACGTTCCCCACTACTTCCACTAAGGCGCCTCATTTTGTGCTTGTGGAGGGCGCCATGGCCTTGTGGCGGGCGCCACAAGAGGAAAGTTTTTCCCTCCCATTTTCAAGTTGAAGGGCATCCTTGTCATTTCCATCTTTTTACTTGCTTATAAATAGAAACTCGAATTCACTTTTACAATCATCCAAACTTAGAGCAGAGGCAAACTTAGAGCAACTTTGTTTCACTTAGGCATATATTCAGTATTATAAAGTGGTAACCGCTTTGTATTGGAGTGTTACCACAATTGTGTAATCAAGTCTGTGATAGAGTCTGTAATCGAGTTTGGAGCATTTTGGAAGGAAGTTAATCCTGCCGCCATTTTCATTTCCGCTTTGCAATTTATTCAACCCTCCGATTGGAGCAGGTTTTTATTACTTATCTTTATCTTATTTATTTTCCCACACTCGCTTTATCCTATTTATTTTCCCGCACTCGCTTTACTTTTATTTATTTCCTCGCACTCGCTTTACTTTTATTTATTTCCTCGCACTCGCTTTAAATTATTTATTTCCTTGCACTCACTTTAAAATATTTATTTCCTCGCACTCGCACTACTTTTATTTATTTCTCGCACTCGCACTACTTTTATTTACTTTCCGCACTCGAACTACTTTTATTTATTTTAATGCACTTTTACTTTACCATGTCTAGCTAAGTTTATAAGGTTAGAATGTAAGGATCATAATTGAACCAGTAATCCGTACAATTGTTTGTAGAAACACTTAAGGGCTATTTTAACTTTCAACTTAAGTTTTCCCGCACTTCAATTCCGTTGGGTAAGATCGAAAGCCGTCCAACGTCTATTTAAACTTAATTGTTTTTAACTATTTCAAAAACAGCGAAAGCGCTTTGTTTAGTTCATTAGGAGATTTTAACATTAAGAAGAAAAGAGATTTTAAAACTATTTTCGGACGTGTTTATAAGTTTAGAGTCTAGTTCGTGAGAACCTCTTTTGGTTAAGAAATCCAGGTTATAATACTTTTCAACTTAGTCGAGATGCTATATTTCTTAAAAATAGGTTTACTACTCTAACGCAATGCGCGCCTTTTTATAAGTGACAATAAGAGGGTTTGATTAGGGAGTACAACTCGGTTCTGAATACGCGAAAGCGACAGTTCCTGTTAAATTAGTTCTTTTCAAAGTAGGAAACAGTGCCCATAAGTAGCTCTACTAGCAAGTACTTGGATTATCAATCGATTATGTGAATTACATTCGACCCTGTCTTTATTAATTAAATTTATTTCAATACTTTACTTTTCATTGCACACTCTAAAAAACACTTATTTTGATTGCCTTTGATAAACACCTTAACAATAGATAACGATAGATTGACACTTGGTCTCTGTGGATTCGACAATCTTTTATATTACTCTGACGCGTTCGTATACTTGCGAAAAGCACGCATCAAGTTTTTGGCGCCGTTGCAGGGGACCAATTTCGTCAAATTTCATTTTCCTGTTGTTATATCGTTTAGACTTAGGCTATTTCTCGCCGGTCAATGCGAAGACCTCGCAGCACCAGAAGTTTAAGCTTAGTATACCCTCTGGCGGAACCTGACCGTTACGCTCGCGCACGTTTATTCTTTCATAGAATTAAGAGAGCTATGGCCGAAGATCAAAACCAAAGACCTCTTAAGGATTTCGCTCAACCATCTAATGAAGAACCTAGTTCTAGTATAGTAAACCCAATCATACCAGCTAATAATTTTGAACTTAAACCATCCCTGTTGCAACTAGGGCAACAGAGACAATTCGCTGGTCTCGCTACTGAGAACCCAAACCAACATTTAAAAATATTTCTTCAATTAGCAGACACTTTTAAAACCAATGGAGCTTCTCCTGAGGCAATACGTTTAAGATTATTTCCTTTTTCCCTCAGAGATAAAGCCTTATCATGGTTAGATTCCCTTCCACCCAATTCCGTTACGACTTGGGATAACCTTAGAAGAGTTTTTCTTGCTAGATATTTCCCCCGAGTAAGACCGTCGTTCTTCGAAACCATATAACTAGATTTACCCAAAACCAAGGAGAATCGTTGTTCGAAAGCTTGGGAGAGATATAAAGAGTTGTTACGAGCATGCCCACATCATGGTTTAGAAAACTGGTTAATCATTCAAACCTTCTATAATGGACTTCATTACAACACAAAGATGACCATCGACGCTGCCGCAGGCGGTGCTCTGATGAACAAACCTTATCCTGAAGCTAGTGCCCTCATCGAAGATATGGCTCAAAACCATCAATCATGGGGAGTCGAACGAGTGACAATTGAGAAGAAGGAAGCCCAAGGAGGAGTGCATGAACTAAGCTCTATAGACATGATGCAAGCTAAAATGGACGCATTAGCCCTCAAAGTCGAGCATATGTGCATAAACCCGAATACTGTAGCCGCAGTTTCATCGGATTGTGAGATATGTGGAACCAAAGGACACCAATCTACAGAATGCAGTCTATTAAACGAAACCCACTCTGAGCAAGTGAACTACACCCAAGGGAACCCATATTCGAATACCTATAACCCTGGATGGAGGAATCACCATAACTTCTCCTATAAAAACAATAATCCTATTCAAAATAATGCACCTCCGAGACCGAGTTATCAAGCCCCTAGATCAAATCAACCTATGCAACCTGTACCACCAAAGCCGAGCCTTGAGAAAATTATGGAAAATTTTATCACCGCTCAAACCCAACAAAACAAGGAGTTCATGAATCAAAACATTCATGTTAACGAATTGATTACTCAGTTAGGAACCAAGGTTGACCAAATAGTTACTCATACCAAGATGCTTGAAACCCAGATCTCTCAGGTAGCTTTAAACCAAGCCCCTCAGACTACACCTGGAGGATAATTCCCTGGACAACCTCAACAAAATCCGAGAGGACAAGCCAATGCCATTACCCTGCGAAGTGGGAACGCTTATGATGAGCCACCAAACCCCAGATTGAGTGAACCCGAAACTTCTAAGGAATGTACCAAACTCACGGACGAAGTAAAGGAACCAGAGGAACCTGAAAACCAGGAAGGTCGAGAAAAAGGAGAAGAACCTAAAGATAAAACTTACGTACCACCCCCGCCATATAAACCACCTATACCATATCTGCAAAGACTCAAACAAACCCAGATCAATAAACAATATCAGAAATTTATTAAAGTTATAGAAAAACTTCATGTAGAAATCCCTTTCACAGAAGCCATTACCCAAATACCTTCTTATGCAAAGTTTCTCAAAGACATCCTTACCAACAAACGTAGACTTGACGATCCGAAGCCTTTGGAATGTAATGCTATTTCTGAGGACAAATTAGCAAAGAAAGATAAAGATCCTGGAAATCTCTCCATTCCTTGCCTTTTGGGTAACCATGTCATCGAAAAAGCTTTTCTAGACTTAGGAGTTAGTGTGAGCCTAATGCCTTTAGCAGTTTGTGAGAGGTTAAACTTAGGAGAATTACAGCCCACTAAGATGTCACTTCAGTTAGCCGATAGATCTGTTAAGTATCCAATAGGAATTCTAGAAGATGTTCCTGTTAGGATAGGTCAGTTATTTATCCCTACTGATTTTGTTGTCATGGACATCAAAGAGGACAATGATATACCAATCCTTCTAGGTAGACCATTCTTATCGACTGCAGGAGCCATAATAGATGTTAAGAAAGGAAAGTTGACATTTGAGGTAGGTGATGAGAAAATTGAATTTATACTTTTGAAATTTCTTATGGCACCTGTGATGGGAGACTCGTGTTATGCCTTAGATATCATTGATGAATGTGTTAGAAAATTATAACAAAAAGAAATTATAAAAACAATTAAGTTGCCATCAACTCTCATAAGGGAAGATGATGACTTTAAGAAACCCTACATCGATGATAACCTTTACGAATGTTTATCCCTTACCCAGATCCTATGCCATGCCCTGAGAAACCAACCTTAGAACTTAAGGAACTACCTAAGAACCTGGGATACGAGTTCCTCGATAGAAAGATGAACCGTCCAGTTATAGTTAGTGCTACCTTGAGCCAAAAGGAAACGAACCAACTTTTAGACGTTTTACGAAGATATCCCTCAGCCTTAGGATATAATATCTCTGACCTGAAAGGTATAAGCCCATCCGTATGCATGCATCGGATTTCGCTCGAAGAAGATTCAAAACCCTCTAGGGAACATCAAAGAAGAATAAACCCTATAATGAGTGATGTTGTTAAAAAGGAAGTTCTTAAGTTACTTGAGGCAGGTATCATCTACCAGATCTCGGATAGTAAGTGGGTGAGCCCTGTGCATGTAGTACCTAAAAAGGGAGGCATCACAGTCGTGCAAAACGATAAAGGCGAACATGTAGTAAAACATTTAGAAGGAGGATGGCGGATGTGTATAGATTATAGAAAATTAAATAAAGCAACTAGGAATGATCATTTCCCTTTACCATTTATAGACCAAATGTTGGAGCGTCTAGCCAGACACTCTTACTTCTGCTATCTAGATGGATACTCTGGATTCTTCCAAATACCTATCCACTCCGAAGATCAAGAAAAAACTACCTTTACATGCCCTTATGGAACTTTTGCCTACAGACGAATGTCGTTCGGCCTCTGTAATGCCCCAGCTACTTTCCAACGCTGCATGATGTCAATCTTTGCAGATTATCTAGATGGTATCATGGAAGTGTTTATGGATGATTTCTCGGTTTGCGGATTTGATTTCCACAATTGTCTTGCTAACCTTGAGAAAATCCTGGAGAGATGCGTGGAGGTGAACCTCGTGCTAAACTAGGAAAAATGTCATTTCATGGTAACCGAAGGAATAGTTTTAGGACATATAGTTTCCGAAAAAAGTATAGAGGTAGATAAAGCTAAAATAGAAGTTATAGAAAACCTAAAACCCCCAAAAACCATCAGAGAAGTCCGAAGCTTTCTTGGACACGCTGGATTCTACCGGCGTTTTATTAAGGACTTCTCCAAAATAACCAAACCTTTAACTGGACTTTTAATGAAAGATGTTGAATTCATTTTCGATGAAAAATGTAATGACGCATTTAATCTTTTAAAGCAAGCATTAGTATCTGCACCCATTATGAAAGCACCTGATTGGTCAGAACCGTTTGAGATAATGTGTGATGCTAGTGATTATGCAGTTGGAGCCGTTCTAGGACAAAGGAAAGATAAAAAGTTACATGCCATTTATTATGCCAGTAGAACCTTAGATGCTGCCCAACTTAACTACGCAACAACCAAAAAAGAATTACTCGCTGTAGTTTTCGCTATAGACAAATTTAGATCTTATCTAGTAGGAGCAAAAATTATAGTTTACACCGATCATGCTACCATTCGTTACCTATTAAGTAAAAAAGATGCCAAGCCCAAATTACTCCGATGGATTCTATTACTACAAGAGTTTGATTTAGACATAAGAGATAAAAAAGGCACTGAAAATGTAGTAGCCGATCACCTTTCTAGGCTAGAACATCTAAAACCTGAACTAGTACCCATAAATTATGATTTCGCCTATGATAGACTGATCGCTAGAGTAGAAACCATTGAGGATAATAACCTAGATCCTTATGAGCATTCCCAAAATTCCTTAGCAATAAGTAACGTACCCTGGTATGCAGACTTCGTTAATTACCTAGCTGCTGATACAGTACCCCCTGATCTTGACTACCACCGCAAAAAGAAATTCTTCCACGATGTGAGAAACTTCTATTGGGACGAACTGCTCCTTTTCAAAAGGGGTAAAGATGGCATTTTTTTCCGTTGCGTTCCAGAAGAAGAGGTAAATAGTATTATCGAGCATTGTCATTCTGCACCTTATGGTGGACATGCGAGCACCTCTAAGACATACGCCAAGATTCTTCAAGATGGCCTATTCTGGCCTACCATGTGGCGCGATGCCTATGCTTGCATTGTCAAGTGTGATAGATGCCAACACACTGGAAATATTTCAAGGCGTGATGAAATGCCTCTAAGAAACATTCAGGAAGTAGAACTCTTTGACGTATGGGGTATAGATTTCATGGGACCTTTTCCACCATCCTTAGGAAATAGGTATATCTTAGTAGCTGTAGACTATGTGTCTGAGTGGATTGAAGCTATAACTGCACCCACAAACGACACTAGGGTAGTAATCAAACTATTTAAAAACTATATATTCCCTAGATTTGGAACACCATGTTTAGTCATAAGCGATGGAGGATCACACTTTATATCGAGAATATTTGACAAACTTTTAAGAAAATATGGAGTTATGCATATAGTAGCAACACCATACCACCCACAGACTAGTGGCCAAGTAGAAGTATCTAATAGGGAGATAATACAAATCCTAGAGAAAACTGTTTCTATTTCTAGGAGAGACTGGTCTCAGAAGCTTCAAGAAGCATTATGGGCCTACAGAACCGCTTTCAAAACCCCTATAGGAACTACTCCTTATCAACTAGTTTATGGAAAATCATGTCACTTACTATTCGAATTAGAGCATAAGGCCTATTCGGCCATTAAAACTTTGAATTTAGACTACCTAGCCGCTGGAGAAAAGCGTACCCTAGACATTCATAAACTAGAAGAACTTAGGCAATCTGCCTACGAGAATGCAAAAATATATAAAGAAAGAACAAAAGCCTATCACGGCAAAAGAATAGTAAAGAAAAACTTCAATATAGGCGATCCTATTCTCCTTTTCGACTCTAGGTTACGACTCTTCCCTGGAAAGCTACGTTCAAGATGGACTGGTCCTTTCGAAGTATCCAAGATTCTGAGATCCGGAGCCGTAGAAATCAAGAACGATACCTGTAGTCCATTCATTGTAAATGGACAAAGACTGAAGCTCTACTAAGGAGGAGACATTCCAGCATACTACTCGAGCCACACCCTGATTGATCCACCAATCCCTACTACTACAGGTGTATAAATTCTAATCGTCAAGCTATTGATGTTAAACAAGCGCTGTGTGGGAGGCAACCCATGGTTTTTCTTTCATTTCACTTTTTCGCATTTTTTTATTTTTACTTTATTTTATCATATTTTGCATTGAGACTAAGATTTGAATGGTTTGTATTTTCATGATTGTCGCATCACGCGAAAAACCGGCGGGAAAAGAAGAAACAACAGAGCCGCCACCATGCGTTATTTATCCCAAAAGAGGGAAAGGAAACGCTCAGAGTAAACCTAGGAAAAGACATGGTCTCGCGACCAAAGAGTATGGGTTCGGGAGTCGGTTATGCGAAGGGAAGGTATTAGCACCCCTACGCATCCGTAGTACTCTACGGGATCCACGCACAAAAGGAAGGAATATTGGTTGCTAAACACTGCTCAAAACACACACACGCACTGGCTGAAAGAGACAAAAGAAACTGACTGAAACTGACTCGGCAGGATGTCGCATCCTGGGCCTACTTAGTCCATCAGGCATAGACATCAGAGTCGAAGTAGTTCGGACTGGGGAGACGACACATGCTCGCTAGGATATCGCATCCTATGCATACGTATCTTCTCGGACGAGAGAAGAATCAGAGCATTCGTAGCTCGGCTGACACGCACACAAACAAAACACAGGCAAAGGCAAACGTGGAGCCCGACTGCCAATCACTGGACTTACATCAGCATCCGAACCAAAACACACACAAGGAGGCAAACGTGGAGCCTGAATGCCAATCACTGGACTTACATCAGCATCCAAACCAAAACACACGCACACTGGAACCCAAATGCCACTCGATGGACTTACATCGGCTTCCAAGCACACAACAACACAACAAGTTAATAGGGAGTCGGGGACTCGAGCCTATAACTGTCAAGCACACACTCAAACACACAGACAACAAATTGCTAAGGAGTCAGGCACTCGAGCCTAGCAACTGTCAAACAACTCACACAAAAAGAAAAAGGGCGCCCGGAGAGATCAGCTCAATCTCCTGCCTACATACTTCATCTGGTATGAAGATCAGGGCGATGTAGTTCCCCTACAGAGGGACACAGGACTAGCCTAACCAGATAACAGAGGGAGACACAACACTAGGGAGACTACGACTCGAGCCTAGATGTTATCATGCAAATTCATCCCTAAGTTAAGGTTTCTAGCTAACTTGCACAGGAAGCAAGCCTATCCTAAACATGACTTGCACAGGAAGCAAGCCACACACACACTTAACTTGCACAGGAAGCAAGCCAAACAAACCTAACTTGCACAGGAAGCAAGTCAAACAATCCTAACTTGCACAGGAAGCAAGTCAAACAATCCTAACTTGCACAGGAAGCAAGTCAAACAATCCTAACTTGCACAGGTAGCACACACTATACACAAGCAAGTGGCTCAAACAAGGGTTAGGTTTTAGTCGAGGGGTCATATCAACCTCAACAAACAAACCTCTGGAACTGGGTGAATGTGCTCTTAACCTTGCCATTGAGGGGCTAAGGTGAAGCAGATGAAAGGTGAGTGAAGGTAAGACTTCACAGCTCTTATCCCTGGCCTAGGAGAGCTTAAGACAAGAATGTGTGGGTTCAGAAAGTGGGAACCCTTCTACACATTTAAAACTGACTCAACTGTACAATTGTACAAGATCTTGGGTTTGTATCTACAATGCATCAACACAGTGGTGTGAGCAAAGCAGATGACACACTGAATAGCAGGGGATAGATTGCATATCCCTTGGGTTCTGCCAATTGCCTCTTCACTTAGGAGGACTTTGACTCTATGCAAGGACAAAAGTAAACAGCCACAAACATTGCCTCTTAAGGAGGACTTCAGACAGTTGCCTGGCCAAGTAACAGGCCAGGTCTTCCAGACTACATGAAGATTAGAAGTATACCTCAATGCAAATTGCTTATACAAGCAAAGCAAAGCAAAAAGTTCACAAGGAACTAAGCAACTAAAGTACCTGAAATCAGTCAAGCACAATTAGTATACAAGTCAAAGTTAAATCAGAATGAAACAAAGGTTAACAGTCAACACAAGCAAGTGAATGTGCAAGGCGCAAAACTTAAGGCATGTGAGCCAAGCCACCTACAAAACAAACAAGTTAGACAATGATATTTGAGCAAGCTCAATCAAAAAGAATTGGTCTCATTGGTCATTTGTTGGTTAACCTGAAGACATGAGCTCAAAAGTGAGTAACAGGACCACTAGGACAAGCCTAGGGTCAAAAGAGAATGAAAAAAGTCAAAACAGCAAAGGATGAGTATCCAAAATCATGTTCAAACATTCAAGAAGCAAAACCAATTGGGTTCATGTTCATATCAATCATCATCATCATTTCATGAACAAATTAGGTCAAGGTATAGCAAACAGAAGATCATAGAAGTCAACAGCAAGACTTAACTCAAAAGCAACCTAAAACATTTCCAAAAATCACCAAATAAATCATGATCAACCCTAACACATAGCATGGTAAGCATGTCAAATTTCATCTCATTTGGACAAGTGGAAGGCAGTCAATGAAAATCAGAAAGTCAAAGCCATTTTGAACATGCTCAAAGAAGTCAACCAAACATGCATCAACTTAGAAAAATCATAAGTCAGAGATGGTGTATGATAAATGAATGGGACTAAAACCCTGGCAAAGATGAGGATGTCTAGTTATCTCATGTAAAATTTCATGTCCATCCAATAAAGTATGAGAATTTCACAAATGAAATGGGAACATGTGTCACAAAAAGTTAACATATGACTAACCAGGGGAGAAAATCTCAAACAATTAGGAAAATGCCACAAATAATTCCAAGAAAATTCACATGTAAACTAGACATACAAGAGTAGGTTCATGCAAAAAATCAGATCAATTGGAGGTCAAGAAGCATGTCAACAAAATTCATGGAAATGCACATTCATGGTGTGACACCAAATGTAACACCTTACTTCAAAAAATCATATCACACAAACCACATATGATAAAATCATGATATTTACACCAAAATAAGCATGGATGAGTGTAGATTATGCACAAAAAATTTCAACTCAAATGGATGCAACATGAGTATTTCACAAGAGAAATGGCAAGGGGTACAGTTTTTTTGGTCACATTACACAAACCCTAGCACCATTTAAAATTCGACCATGCAAAAATTCTGGAAAATATATGACAAAAAACTAGAGGTCAAGATGGACATGATGCAAAAATTCCCAATGAATTTGGAATTAAAATGAGGAACTTATGATTTTTCAAAGTTTGAGTAATTAAATGAAATAAATATTGAAATGAAAAATGAATTAAATAATGATTGCTGGAATGAATATTTAAAAAACTAAAAGACCAAAACGCCCTTTTGCTGAGTATGAAACTCAGCGTTTCATTTAATTTGTAAAGTCAGCGCCCGGTCAACGCGAAACATGAGCCAATGGCGCGCCTGCGTGATGCCATGCTGGACCAATGGCAGCGCTCCTTTTTAATATATATTTTATAGAAGGCGTTTAAATAACTGAATTGGCATTGCGCCCCAGTGGTAAAACACTTGGTATTTGAAGCTTTGAGGCAAAGGTCTGGGGTTCGAATCCCCCTCGCCCCAGGCCTTTTGGCATTTATTTGGCTTATTGTTTAATGGCTTGGCTACAGTAAAAAGCAAAAATCCAGCATTCACATTTGCAGAAAAATATTCCCAGCATCATGTGGCAGAAGAAAAAAATACTTACAGTAACAATGTGTTCATCACTACAAATCCAAGTCGAAAATTTTTTTCTCTCCAAATTCAAAAACAGATATATCAATACGTGCATCTTCCCTCACACATTCACAATCCAACAACCATTTACATTAATTCGAACTCATATGGAAGAATCAAACAGAACATCATTCACATGTGAAACTTTAAAACAACATAACTTGCTAAATACTTGACCATTTTCAAAAATAAAACTATCATGAAGCTCAGCATTAAGAGACCTATCCAAAGCATGCAATAGTTTAGCAAAATGAGGAGATCGAATTTTTACCAAAATGGAAGAACAGTCAAGATTCAGTTGTTGTTTGGTGGATTTGGCCTAAAATAGATGCACCTTAGGTCTTCAAATGATGAGTGATCAAGTGTAGAGTGCTCATACGCCTTGCTTCTAACTTCCAACAAGTTCTGCCATGGTTGGATGCTGGCAAAAACAGTCGTGTAGATGTTGGTACAGGTGGTATTTGAAGGTTGCAACCAGCTCCAAATGATGAGTAGATGTTGTTTTAGGCAAGGCAGGGTTTGGTTCTTTGGAAGTTTTTGAACTGGCTTTTGAAAATGGCCAAGAATGTGATTTTTGAAAGAATGAGAGAACAATGGTTTCTGCTGTCAAATGGTGGTTGAAACAGGTTCAAAATGATGAAAGGATGGTGAAAAAAACCATGGCCAGGCTCAGCTCTTTGGAGCTTTTTGACTGGTTTTTTGAAATGCACCAAAAAATGAGTTTTTTAGAATGGATGAAGTTCTGTTTGTGTGATCCCTAGTGGCTGCTATTACTGATCTTCTTTGACAGAAAAAATGATGTTAAACTCTGCTATGTGATGGTACAAATGATGGTCCATGGATATGTGGGATATGGTGGTTGCAAATTGTACTTTTCTTCCCATTTTCAAGCAACTAGGCATGGCTATGTGATGGGTGTAAGTACTTGCACGAAAATGACCTTGTAACATGACCAAAATCTGGTTTCTAAACATATTTGGATAGTGGGAATGGTTGGAAATCATTATTTCAAAAAGTCAACCATTGGTCAAACTTGAATTTAAATGAGACAAGTCAAAAAATGCCATTTTGATTGGCAAGGTTTTGGTTCATGAAATTTATATTTTTGGAAAGAGGAGATGAAATGTGACTTGTAGGAAAAAACCCCACCCAAATTGGCCAAATGGTTTGAGAGATATGGCCTTTTGAAGTTCAAGAATTTCTGAAATCGATTCGATCATAACTTGCCAACCATACATGGGAATTGAGTGTTCTTGGACTTTTTGGAAATGGGAGAACAAGATCTTCAACTTTCATGTTGGGCAAAAATTCATTTGAAGCTTGTATCATGATGTAAGTTTGAGGATCAAGACTTTCCATTTTGGGTAAGTTTCAGTTACAGGTCCAGTTTCCATTTTTGGAAATTTCTTGTCTGGCTTCAAATTCTTCCATGATGGTGTTTGACATGATATATGAGGCCTATTTGGACATGAATAAGCCTTCTCAGACCAAATCCCATCATCAAATCACTGATTAAATGGACAGTTGACCCACAATTGACTTTTAGGGTTTCTGACTGACTGTGCATTGACTGATGACTTCTGAACATCCAATCCTTGACCAAAACATCTCAAATGGATCCCCAAGTCATGTGAACATGTTGGACAAACCCTAGGGCCTTGGCTCCTTGAGAATTGTGCTTGCTTGCTTGGTTGACTAATCTCCTGATCAGTTTGTCCTAATTTCTTGACTGGCTTGCACTTGAGGCAAATGGGACAATGCAATGCTATGCAGTGGACCATGTTATGCTATGACCTAATATGAGAATGTATGTACAATGATAGGTGCAAATTTGAGGTGCTACAATGATCACTTTCTTAACCTTTACAGGATGCAGGATTTTGATGACATGCATGTGGCCTATAGAGATAATGCTCAGAGGGAGCGCTACATCGCTTTGTATCAGCTTCCTATGGCACCCACACGTTATCCTGATCAGCATTGTATGGAGGCACTGGGTATCGAGCCGAGTATCCGATTCCTTAGCCACCAGCTTCACTGGGATGAGTTTGCTGATGACTTGAGTAACACATATAGGTTCCATTATAGGTCACCTTCGAGAGGTGAGGACCGCTCAGGATGCCCTGCAGGCGAGGATGGATCAGACAGACCGTCGTCGTACTCGATCCCGTCGTCCACCTCAGGATGGCGAGGGCACTAGTGGTCAGCAATAGGTTGTCAGGTAACTCTTCCCTTATCTTATTTCGAAACATTGGGGACAATGTTCGATTTAAGTGTGGGAGGAGACTCTATCGTCTTTTCTTTATTGTTTTTCTCGTTTTTTCCTTTATCGCTTTTTCTTTGTTGTTTTTAGATAGTTTATTTATTGTTATTTCCTTTTAAATTGTTTATTTTTATTTTTAGTATAATGCATGAGTCTGACGAGTCACCAAATACAGTAGATCTTTAGTACAATCCTACCTCCCCATACCTTTAGCCCCACCGAATTTTTTTTGCAAAAGAAAATAGTGTTATTCCGAAAGTTTTCAGGTTTTAAAGACATGTTTTTAGTAAGGATGCGGTGACTTGGGAGAACTTTGCGAAACATCAGTATCTGTTTTAGCACCATAAGCTTCGTAAATATAGGAATCATTCCCAAAACCCCATATACCATGGCCTTAATCATCATTTTCGTATAAGTCCTTAGTAGTTTATCTCAGCAGTCAGCTCCGGCCTACGCATCCTCTGCGTAGGGGACCGATGCAAATAAGTGAATGATCCAGAAAAACAAAAATAAAAAATAAAAATAAAAGAAAGCAAAAAGGCAACTCCGGTATAGGTGACCCTCACAAAGTCATTTAAACAAAAGAATTGTAAAAATTTGCTAGAAAAAGAAAAAGAAAAAACTTACCCACTGTTAGTTGGTTCAGAGGTATCTGGCACTGAACTCGGTAGGGTGGATTATAATCCGATCCCCCACAACTACAGTTGGGTCCAATAAAAGGGTTTACACATATTTATGTGCCAGAAAACCCATGCTCAGATCATAATCCCTAACAGGCCACTCTACTATGAAGCATGTACGGATAACGGGCTTAATGTGATTGCGCCTGAATGAAAAGGACACAAAAGAGATGAAGAGGCAGGCCTAGGTATTGTGGGATAATATGGGTTGGTTAATATAGGAATGAAGTTTATGTCCGTATTTGTGGATTAGTGTCATCATGATACCCTTAGTTCACTCAGTTAGTACCTATCACTGCATCCCGACTTTGAACTTAGAATTTTCACCTGAAGCACTCGTTTACACAAATTTTCTTTTATGAGCTTTTTAATGTTTTGCTTGAGGACAAGCAAAGGTTTAAGTGTGGGAGAGTTTGATAACACGGAAATTTACCGTATTTTTGACTCCGATTTCACATGCATTCTAGTTGTTTTATTATCATTTTGTTGTGTTATTGGTATGTTTTCCTTTGTTTTCAGGTTTTTACTTTAATCGGAGCCCCGATCGAGAAAAGGAGTGAAAAAGAGCTAAAAACCCTAAAATTCAGCATTTTGTACTTGTGGCCTACCCCATGGCTGGCGCCATAGACCCTGCCATGACGTGTCCAAGCTCAATTTCCCTCAACTCCCACGTTCCCCACTACTTCCACTAAGGCGCCTCATTTTGTGCTTGTGGCGGGCGCCATGGCCTTGTGGCGGGCGCCACAAGAGGAAAGTTTTTCCCTCCGATTTTCAAGTTGAAGGGCATCCTTGTCATTTCCATCTTTTTACTTGCTTACAAATAGAAACTCGAATTCACTTTTACAATCATCCAAACTTAGAGCATAGGCAAACTCAGAGCAACTTTGTTTCACTTAGGCATATATTCAGTATTATAAAGTGGTAACTGCTTCGTATTAGAGTGTTACCACAATTGTGTAATCAAGTCTGTGATAGAGTCTGTAATCGAGTTTGGAGCACTTTGGAAGGAAGTTAATCCTGCCGCCATTTTCATTTCCGCTTTGCAATTTATTCAACTCTCCGATTGGAGCAGGTTTTTATTACTTGTCTTTATCTTATTTATTTTCCAGCACTCGCTTTATCTTATTTATTTTCCCGCACTCACTTTACTTTTATTTATTTCCTCGCACTCGCTTTACTTTTATTTATTTCCTCGCACTCGCTTTAAATTATTTATTTCCTCGCACTCGCTTTAAATTATTTATTTCCTCGCACTCACACTACTTTTATTTATTTCTCGCACTCGCACTACTTTTATTTACTTTCCGCACACGCACTACTTTTATTTATTTTTATGCACTTTTACTTTACCATGTCTAGCTAAGTTTATAAGGTTAGAATGTAAGGATCATAATTGAACCAGTAATCCGTACAATTGTTTGTCGAAACACTTAAGGGCTATTTTAACTTTAAACTTAAGTTTTCCCGCACTTCAATTCTGTTGGGTAAGATCGAAATCCGTCCAACGTCTATTTAAACTTAATTGTTTTTAACTATTTCAAAAACAGCGAAAGCGCTTTGTTTAGTTCATTAGGAGATTTTAACATTAAGAAGAAAAGAGATTTTAAAACTATTTTCGGACGCGTTTATAAGTTTAGAGTCTGGTTCGTGAGAACCTCTTTTGGTTAAGAAATCCAGGTTATAATACTTTTCAACTTAGTCGAGATACTATATTTCTTAAAAATAGGTTTACTACTCTAACGCAATGCGCGCCTTTTTATAAGTGACAATAAGAGGGTTTGATTAGGGAGTACAACTCGGTTCTGAATACGCAAAAGCGACAGTTCCTGTTAAATTAGTTCTTTTCAAAGTAGGAAACATTGCCCATAAGTAGCTCTACTAGCAAGTACTTGGATTATCAATCGATTATGTGAATTACATTCGACCCTGTCTTTATTAGTTAAATTTATTTCAATACTTTACTTTTCATTGCACACTCTAAAAAACACTTATTTTGATTGCCTTTGATAAACACCATAACAATAGATAACGATAGATTGACACTTGGTCTCTATGGATTCAACAATCTTTTATATTACTCTAACGCGTTCGTATACTTGTGAAAAGCACGTATCACTCTCTAGACATGATGCAGGCGAAAATGGACGCTTTAGCCCTTAGGATCGAACATATGTCTACAAACACTAACACCGCAGTAGTAGTTCACACAGAGTGCGAACTCTATGGATATAACGGAAACGAATCGGCGGAATGTAACCTTTTGAACGACCTAAACACCGACCAAGTGAATTACGCCCAAGGTAACCCATTTTCAAACACTTACAACCCTGGATGAAAGAATCATCCAAATTTCTCCTATAAAAACCAGAACCCTATCCAAAATCATGTACCTCAGAGACCGCAAGGTTATCAAGACCAAAACCCAAACCAACTTATGCAAGTTGTGCCCCAGAAGTCTAACCTTGAGAAGATCATGGAGAGCTTCATATCGGGCCAGACTCAGCAGAATAAAGAATTCCTAACCCAGAACGTTCATGTAAACAAACTTATAACACAATTAGGAACCAAGGCTGATCAGATAATCACTCACAACAAGATTCTTGAAACCCAGATCTCACAGGTAGCACAAAACCAAGCCCCTCAAACTACACCTGGAGGCTAATTTCCTGGGCAACCTCAACCAAACCCTCGAGGGTAAGCTAATTCTATCTTGTTACGAAGTGGGACCGCTTACGAAGGGCCTCAGAACCCAGCAATGAGCAAGTCCAAAACTTCTAAAAAAATATACCTACCAACCAAGAAGAGGAACTGGAGGAATCTGAGAAACAAACCAACCAAGAAGGTGAAGCCAAGGATAAAACATACAAACCACCACCCCCGTACAAACCACCAATCCCATATCCGCAAAGACATAAACAAACCAAAGTAAATAACCAATACCAAAAATTTATAAAAGTAATAGAAAAGCTTCATGTAGAGATTCCTTTCACCAAAGCTATCACCCAAATTCCGTGTTACGCCAAATTTCTCAAAGACATCTTAACCAACAAGCGTAGGCTTGACGATCCAAAACCCTTGGAATGCAACTTTATTTCCGAGGATAAACTTGCTAAGAAAGATAAAGACCCTGGTAGTTTTTCTATACCTTGCATTTTAGGGAGTCATGTGATCGACAAAGCTTTCTTAGACTTAGGCGCTAGTGTAAGTTTAATGCCCTTAGCTGTATGTAAAAGGTTAAACCTAGGAGAATTGCAACCAACTAAGATGTCCCTCCAATTAGCCGATAGGTCTATTAAGTATCCTGTAGGCATTTTAGAAGACATCCTAGTCATGATCGGTCAACTTTATATCCCGACAGACTTTGTGGTCATGGATATCAAAGAAGACGAAGATATCCCTACCCTTTTAGGTAGACCATTCTTATCAACAGTCGGAGCTATAATAGATGTCAAAAGAGGGAAATTAACCTTCAAAGTAGGGGATGAAAAGATCGAGTTCATTCTTTCGAAATTCCTGTTGGCACCTATTCTAGGAGACGCATATTATGCGATTGATATCATAGATGAGTGCATAAGAGAATACGATCAAGGAGAACCTAAGATCGAACCATTTTCAAACCTGAATGAAAGGGGTGATGAGTTAGAGGAAACGGAACCTCACGGATGTATGGACCTTACTCTAGACCCTTCACCTAATTCTCAGAAACCAGCCCAAGAACTTAAGGAACTACCCAAGAACCTAAGATATGAGTTTTTGGATGAAGAAATGAACTGCCCAGTAATAGTTAGTGCCACCTTAAACCAATACGAGACAAATCGACTCTTGAATGTTTTAAGAAGATACCCCTCTGCCTTAGGGTACAACATCTCTGATTTAAAAGGTATTAGCCCATCCGTGTGTATGCACATGATCTCACTAGAGGAGGATTCAAAACCTTCCATAGAACAACAGAGAAGGATCAACCCTATGATGAGCGAGGTGGTGAAGAAGGAAGTCCTTAAACTACTGGAAGCTGGTATAATCTATCAGATTTCTGATAGTAAGTGGGTAAGTCCTATACACGTGGTACCCAAGAAAGGAGGCATCACAGTCGTGCCAAACGAAAAGGGAGAGCATGTTGCTAAACGCATAGAAGGCGGATGGCATATGTGCATAGATTATAGGAAGTTCAATAAGGCAACTAGGAAAGACCATTTCCCCCTTCCATTCATAGATCAAATGCTTGAGCGTCTTGCCAGACACTCCTACTTTTGTTATCTGGATGGATATTCTGGATTTTTCCAAATACCCGATACACCTCGAGGATCAAGAGAAAACACCCTTTACCTGTCCTTACGGAACGTTTGCTTACAGACGAATGTCGTTTGGACTCTGTAATGCGCCAACTACTTTCCAACGTTGTATGATGTCAATCTTCGCAGATTATCTCAACGGAATTATGGAAGTATTCATGGACGACTTCTCGATGTGTGGATTATACTTTGAAGATTGCCTCATTAACCTTGAGAAAATCCTAGAGAGATGCGTAGAAGTTAACCTTGTGTTAAACTGGGAGAAGTGCCACTTTATGGTCAAAGAAGGCATAGTGTCAGGACATATAATATCTGAAAGAGGCATTGAGGTTGATAAAGCAAAAATAGAAGTTATAGAAAACCTTAACCCTCCTAAGACAGTTAGAGACGTCCGTAGTTTCCTTAGACACGCCAATTTCTACCGATGCTTCATAAGAGACTTCTCTAAAATAACAAAACCCCTGACCGGCCTTCTAATGAAAGACATTGAATTCATTTTCGATGAAAAATGCATCAAAGCCTTTAATCAGTTAAAACAAGCATTAATTTCAGCACCCATTCTACAAACCCCAGATTGGACTAAACCCTTCGAAATAATGTGTGATGCTAGCGATTTCGCTATAGGTGTTGTTTTAGGGCAAAGAAAAGATAAGAAACTACATGTAATATATTACGCTAGTAGAACCCTAGATGCCGCTCAATTAAATTATAAAACAACAGAGAAGGAACTCCTAACTGTAGTTTTCGCAATCGATAAATTTAGGTCTTACCTTGTAGGATCTAGGATTATAGTCTATACAGACCATGCAGCTATTCGTTACCTTCTGAGCAAAAAGGATGCAAAACCTAGATTACTTAGATGGATCCTTTTGCTACAAGAATTCGACTTAGATATTAGAGACAAAAAGGGAACAGAAAACGTAGTTGCTGACCATCTTTCCAGATTAGAGCATTTAAAGTCAGATCATTTACCTATAAATGATGACTTCACCTATGACAGACTGATAACTAAGATAGATACCACTCCCATTAAACCTGATAGAGACAACCTTGGGACGATTTCATAAATTAGCAGAGTACCATGGTACGCTGCTTTTGTGAACTATCTAGCCGCAGATATCATACCACCTGACCTTTACTATCAACAAAAGAAGAAGTTCTTTGAAGATATAAGACACTTCTATTGGGACGAACCACTCCTTTTCAAAAGAGGAACTGATAACATATTTCGACGTTGCATCCCGGAAGAAGAAGTCAGAAACATCAGAGAACATTGTCACTCTTCACCCTATGGTGGACATTCAAGCACATCCAAGACATACACTAAGATCCTTCAAGCTGGTCTTTATTGGCCGACATTATGGCGTGATGTCCATGCTTATATTGTCCGATGTGACCGGTGCCAGCACGTTGGAAACATCTCAAGACGTGACGAAATTCCTTTGAAGAACATCCAAGAAGTATAATTATTTGACGTTTGGGGTATCGATTTCATGGGACCTTTTCAATCTTCATTAGGAAACAAGTACATTTTGGTAGCAGTTGACTATGTGTCCAAGTGGATAGAAGCTATAGCCGCACCCACCAACGGCACAAGAGTAGTCATCAAGATGTTCAAGAATAATATCTTTCCCAGATTTGGAGTTCCACGACTTGTCATAAGCGATGGTGGATCACATTTTATCTCCAGGATATTTAATAAACTCCTAAGGAAATGTGGAGTGAAACACAGAGTAGCAACACCATATCACCCCCAGACTAATGGTCAAGTGGAAGTTTCTAATAGAGAGATTAAGCAGATCTTGGAGAAAACTGTATCAATATCTAGAAAAGATTTTTCTGAAAAGCTAACAGAAGCACTGTGGGCTTACAGAACTGCTTACAAAACCCCTATTGGAACTACACTGTACCAGTTGGTCTACGGGAAGTCATGCCACCTACCTTTTAAACTCAAGCACAAGGCATATTGGGCCATCAAGACCCTAAATTTGGATTACCTGGCGTCTGGCAAGAAACGAATCCTTGATATTTATAAATTGGAGGAACTCCGCCAGAACGCTTACGAGAATGCCGTTAGATACAAAGAGAGAACCAAAGCTTGGCACGACAAAAGGATCGTGAAAAAGGAATTTAATACAGGAGACTATGTTCTCCTCTTCAATTCAAGATTACGTCTTTTTTCCAAGTAAGTTGCGTTCGAGATGGACAAGCCCCTTTGAGGTGTCCAAAATCCTAAAATCTGGAGCAGTTGAAATCCGGAACAACTCCTGTAATCCATTCGTGGTAAATGGACAAAGATTGAAGCAATACCAATGAGGTGACATACCCACAGAATGTCATGACCAAACTCTGACCGACCCTCAAGTTCCTACCTCTAACATATAAAGTTCGAATAGTCAAGCTAACGATGTTAAACAAGCGCTGCATGGGAGGCAACCCATGATTTCTTTTCCTTTACTTTTACTATTTTCAATTTATATTTTTATTTGTTTTTATGTATATCTATATGGAGACTAACAGTTATAATATTTGTGATTTTAGGTGGCCTCTGTTTCTAATCTAACTTTTCAGAAATGGAGAATACCGACACTATGCACGTAATCTTTCGTGACCCAGTTCAAGAGCAGTGCTACGCCATGCTTTCACAATGCACAATACTGCCCACCAGATATCCCGACTTGAGCTGCATGGAGGCATTACGCATTGAGCCTAGTGTCAGGCACTTGTGCAATCAGTTGCAGTGGGATGAATACACTGATGCTTTGCACGTGACTTACAGGAACCTGACTTTGGAGTTCCTTAGCTCGTTTACCTTCGAGCCTTATGTTGGTCACGCTAGTGATGAAGGATACATTAACTTCAGGTTGTTTGGGGCAGAATACACCTTCAACCACAAGCGTTTCGGCGACTTTCTTGGTTTTCATACTTCCTATGATGCTTCATCTGAGCTCCCCATGAGCTACTTTCTGAGCCGAGACGTCGAGAAGTTTTGGAGCGATATTACGTGTGGAGGCAGTCCTGACCCTTCCACCCAAATCTCTAACAAGATTCACAACCCTGCTTTCCGATACTTCCAGATGATCATTGTCCATACCTTCTTGGGGAAGAGTGACCCTAATACACATGTGAGTGCTGAAGAGATCTTCTTCATGTACTGTACCACTCAGTCACGCCCAGTAGACTGTGGAGCTTTCTTGATCGAGAGTCTATATATTAATTCTCTCTCTACTGCGAACCCTATACATGTTAGAAGCACAGTGACTCGTATAGCCTTAGCCCTGGGACTCGATAGAAGACTATCTCACCTGACGTCTAACTGCAGCTACTTCTTGATGGATATTGATTTCTGTCTGGACCGTGGCCTCATGAGGAGATCTTCTTTCCAACCGAATCAATACAGGCTGTTAATTGAGGGTGAGACCATTCACTACTTCACTTTACTTGACCCTCGGGTGACTTGTGTGATTGATCATGCCAACTGGGCCTATGCCATAGAAGGGCAGGGAGAGACGGTAGATGCGTCGAAGATTGCACCGATCAGAATCAAAGTCGATACCAACAATCCGAATCTCCAGACTCCGAGCATGCAGTCCGAATTGGTTAAGCTTCGCATGGAGATAGCTCAGTTTCGCCAGGAGCTTCCTGATGTTGCCTTGCAGGTTGAAGTATTAGTTGCCTCACACGACATCGAGACTGATATGCTGCATGATGAGATCGCCGATCTCTGACGCCAGATCATGGAGCTTCGAGGATACGAAGATGAAGAGACTCCACCGTACCTCGAGCATTGATCTCATCATGAACCGAGAAATGTCGTTTGAATTTCCCTATTTTTCCCGTTACTTATTATTCATGCCTATTTTTATTGTTTCCGCTGACATTATGATTGCTTTATTTTTCCTAAGATCTCTGGACTCGTGAATTATTATTGACTATTCATATATATATATATATATATATATATATATATATATATATATATATATATATATATATATATATATATATATATATATATTATATATAATATATATATATATATATTATATATATATATATATATATGCATTATTATAATATTATGTTTTTATTACCATTTTGTTTTAGTTTGTTTTATTTTACTTTACTATTTTATTTTGTTTTATTTTATTTTGTTTTGTTTTATTTTATTTTGTTTTACGTTATTTTGTTTTATTTTATTTCGTTTTATTTTATTTTATCAAGCTTAAATCAAAAAAAAAAAACATCATTCATGGATACCTATATGCACCCCCAATTACAAAAATGAAGACGAGAGGATTGAGGCCTAAGAAGCAAACAACATAGCCGGCCCAACCAAATCCGAAGACATGGCGGGCGCCATAGGCTTCATGGCAGGCGCCATGACATAAGGGTCAGATTTCCCTTTTTCACCATTTATACCTTCTTCAACATCTCCAAACCCATTTTCTTCTTCTCCCAACTGCACAAAAGTTCATAAAAAATTCCCAAAATTCTCATTTTCACTACAAACCATTACAATTTCCCAACTTCACTTCTCCATTTCTCCACCAAAATTCCATTTTTTTCATTTCTTTTCTATTAATACTCATTTTTCTCTACAATCACCATTAATGACCGGATTGGAGTTTAACGACATCATTCATCGTGGAGGAAACGGTGAGCGACAAAACAAGATTTTACAAAGATTGCAAACTCGGGAGATCCTCGCTACCAGGTATGTCGACGAAGACTGTTTGTACACTTTAGGCGCATACCATAGTGTTTTCCACATGCTTGATAATTTAGAATTACACAATATTTTTGCTAGTAAAGCACCCACCTACGATAGGCTCACTAGGGAATTTTTGAGTTCCCTAATTTATACTGTTTACCCCAGCACTGCTAACACGGTAGGTACTATCTATTTTAGAATGTTTAATGTAGAATACAAGTACACTACCGATGCTTTAGCGGGTTTGCTCGGAATGCCTTATGCTGATGGTGCTATCTGTGAGACGCCCTTGGATACTGAATGGGCACTCGAGGTATTTAATTTTTGGAACAGATTATCTAATGTTAATGTCACTTCCTTTGAAGGAATTTTTCGCTTCTAATATCCATAAACCGACCATACGTATTTTTCGATACCTCTTGGGATGTACTATATTTGCCCGGGAAAATTCTAACAAAGTAAATGCCCGAGAATTTCTATTTTTACAGGGTTGCCTCACTAATCGCAAGATCAATCCTGTTCCTTTCATGTTGGCCCACATGTCTTCCATCCTTAAAAAAGGAGGAACCTTTTCTTTCGGTGATTTGATTACCTCCATTACAAGAGCGTTGAATCTACACGCTGAGTTAGCCACCTTGGAACCACTCCCTCACCGCACCATTAACTTGAAGTTTTTGAAAGATATGAAATTATGCAAGGTGTAGCGAGAAGGTGGTTTTTACCTCATGATACATGGTGCAGCTGTACCCAGTGTTATCCTACCTTGCTCTCAGCGTACGAATGTGCGACATGTGAGGAACTGGACATAAGATCTTGATGCTCCACCCTTTACCGGTCCTTTTCCACCTAACGTTCCTATGGACGATGAGCAAGGGACCGATGATGAGTATGACTGGCGCGACCAGTCACTTGCTCATGATATTCCTGCTGCATCACCTGCACACACCACACCTTCTTCCTCTAACCCTTTTGCAGGTACCACTCCTGGTTTCTACATCACCGAGGAGATGTGGCGCGAGCACCTGGCTCGTGAGGAAAGGCGTGACACCCTCCTGAACACCATAAACCAACAACTGTCAGATAATATGAGTTTTATGGTAGCTTCCCAGCAGCGTAGTGAGCAATCACATCAGACTGTCACTGATTCCTTGCTTGCGATCACTAATGAGCAGCAACGCCAGCGACATGCTAATGAGCGTCACTTCGCTCTCATTGAAGCCACCCTAGGATCTCTCCTAGGTCACTCTCAGCAGCTGCAGGAAGGACTTAGTACTCGAACCAGACATCGTCGGCCCAGGCATCCTGACCAGGGCGGTGATGGTGACGGTACTGGTGCTCACCCATAGCTCTCTCTCTCTCTCTCTCTCTCTCTCTCTCTCTCTCTCTCTCTCTCTCTTCTAGGTTACTCCTACCCTATCTCATATCGAAACATTAAGGACAATGCTCGGTTTAAGTGTGGGAGGAGATTTTATCGCTTTTCATCTTTCCTTTATTTTTATTGCTTTTTATCGCTTTCCTTTACTTTTATCGCTTTTTACCTTTTTCTTTTATTTTTATTATATTTTGTTTATTTTAGTTGCTTGTTTTTTCCTTTCAATAAAATAACATGTGTCTGACGAGTCATCTGTGTAGTGTATCCTTATTTCCCCCATTTCTTTAACCTTACCAAAAAAATTTAGCCAAGAAAACAGTACATCTTGAACATTCAGGCTATAAGACAGGTTTATAACAGGATGTAAAAGACTTGGGAAAACTTTTTCTAAAAATCGGTATTGTCTTAACACCTTAGGCTTCATGATTATAAGAGTCGATCCCGATACCCCATATGTTGTAGCCCTAGTTTTTGTTCCAAATAAGTCCTTAAGTAGTTTATCCTAGCAGTCAGCTCCGGCTTAAGCATGCTCTACGTAGGGGATCGATGAAAATAAGTGAATGATCATAAAAATTCCTGCTTTGTTCTCAAATCGCATCAAAATTCGGGCTAGGTGACTCTCACACGGTCATTTAACCCAGCAAAATAAAAACATATGCGGAACATGCAGAAGAAAAATAAAAAAATAAATAATAATAAGCCTATTTATTTGTTGGTTCAGAGGTATCCGGTGCTGAACTTGGTAGGGTGGATTACGATCCAATCCCCCACAACTGCAAATTGGGTTAAATAAAGGGGTTACACCAACTTATGTACCGGAGCCCCATGCTTAGAAAAATAAAAAATAAAGCCTATTTGCTTGTTGGTTCAGAGGTATCTGGTGCTGAACTTGGTAGGGTGGATTACGATCCAATCCCCCACGACTACAAATTGGGTTGAATAAAAGGGTTACACCAACTTATGTACCAGAGCCCCATGCTTAAGATCATAATCACTAACCGGTCACTTTACTATGAGTATGTACGGATAACGGGCTTAATGTGATTGCACCTGGATGAAAAGGACTTTAAGAAAACAAAAAGAAGGCTTAGGTATGGTGGGGTAATGTGGATTGATTTGTATAGGAACGAAGCCTACGACCGCAATTGCGGGAAGTGTCACCACAATACCCTTAGTTTGATTCGTCAGTACTTATCGATACATTCCTTGAACGAACTCGTAAGTCTTTTTGCCTCAAATTAACTCTAGTTGATACTGATTTTCTTACATAAACTATAAAGAGTTTTGCTAGAGGACAAGCAAAGGTTTAAGTGTGGGAGAATTTGATCACACTGAGTTACACTGTGTTTTTTACTCGAATTTCACATGTTTATTAGGACTTTATTATCATTTTGTTTGTATTATGCTCTCTTTTCTCTTGTTTTCAGATATTTAGCACTTTCAGACTCTTTTGGAAGAAACAAAGCAAAAAGACCTAAAATTAGGGTTTTTTTGACGAAATTACACACATGGCATTGCACATGGCGGCCACTATGGGAGAAGCCATGAGTCATCAGCCCTCAACTAGGAGGTAACCTCCATGTTCCCATGATCCACCCCATTTACACACATGGAGGGCGCCATGAAGGGATGGCGGGCGCCATCTTTTGAAGTCACGTTCCCACTAAGAGGAAGTTGGAGGGCACCATGGTCTTTGCAATCTACTGAAAACCTCTACAAATAGCTCGTTCCATTTTGTTTTCTAATCATCCAACTTAGTTTTACAACACTAAGCATTGATTTATCATTTGTAATAGTGGTAATCCGTCACATCAGGGGGTTATCGCACCTTAGTGAGATTGAGTTGGGTCACTTCGAGTTGCTGTCGTCTTTAGCTTCAGGAGTCGGAGGTTTATTTTTGTACCCGATTTAAAGCCCTCAATTCGGAGCAGGTTCTTATTTATCGCTTTATTTATTTATTTCCCGCATCGCTTTTATTTTATTTATTTTCCGCATCGCTTTACTTTATTTATTTTCCGCACTCGCTTTACTTTATTTATTTTCCGCACTCGCTTTACTTTATTTATTTTCTGCATCGCTTTACTTTATTTATTTTCCGCATCGCTTTACTTTATTTATTTTACGCACTTTACTCGCTCTCCACGCCTCACATTCTAAAACAAACCTTTCATCAAGATTAACACCGTTGTGTTTGTTTGTGTTCCTATGTCTGAATAAATCTTTTAAAGGTTAGAATGTAAAGATCGCGGTTAAAGTAATGTTTCACATATTGAATATGTAGAAATACTTTAAAGTCTGTTTTGATTTTTAACTTGAGTTTTCTAAAACAAACTTGGTTAGTCTTAATTATTCGAGGAATGCGAAAGCACCCTGGCTTAGTAACTAGGATTTTTTATCACTTTAAGGAAAAACTATTTTTGAAACTGTTTTCGGACACGTTGATAGATTTAAAATCAGGAAACTCCTTGGGTAAACTTTCCAAATCAAAATCACTTTTCAACTAAGTTTACGAGTCTCATTTCTTAAAAATAGGTTTACTACTTTAGCGTTCTGCACACCTTTTATAAGTGACAATAAAATGCCTTAATTTAAGGGTAAACTCGGTTCTGAATACGCGAAAGCAACAGTTCCTATTAAAAGGATTCTTTTCAAGAGTAGAAAATATTGGCTCAAAAGTAGTTCTGTTTAGACAACCGAAACATCAGTTAACTAACGTGAATTACATTCAACCTGTCTTTACCTGCATTTATCATTTACCGTTATTTTGCAAACCCAATATCTCTTTTATACCGTCTTAGATAAACACCGTAACGATAGTAATCGATAGATTGACGATTGGTCTCTGTGGGATCGATATTCTTTTATATTACTTTGACGTAATTCGCGCACTTGCGAATCAACACGATCACATACTTAAGAGAAATAATTTTTTAATTTCTTTAAGTGATCTATAAGGAAGTGAAGTAAAACAAGTCAATGGGGCATTGGTTACATAACAACCAATCATATAGTAGTAAGGTTATGTAAATTGTTTAATTCTCAATTTGTTTATTCCAATTTTTTTTAAATCTTTTTTTCTCTTTTCTTTTTGGATCAGGTTAGCCCACTTTATATATTTTTCCTTTTATAATATATTTTTTTTTAATAAAATATATGATAGAAATAAATTTTTCAATTCACATTAAAACATCATAATAAAAATTTAAAAATTATATTAAATTAAAACAACAAAGAAGCAAAAATAAATAATGCTTTGGGTCATTCACAAGGCCCATAGAGGAAGGCCCAAGATCAAATATCAAGTTAAAAGGCATGCAAAGGAGGTAGACATTTATTCTAACTATAAGAAGAGAATTTTGCCTAATACATCAATCACCATCTAATCAAACTTGATAGTTGTCCCCATAACATGCCGCATCATATGCGAGTAATTTCAATCGCTCTCGGTATATAAGGGTAAAATGTGTAACACTCCTGTTTAATTATTCACTTATTAAATTATTTATTTAATTTAATTGAGTATTTTATTTAAATAATTATTTTGTGAATATGTGACATGTTGGCAGATGACGATATTTTTGTGGTTTTTTGTGTTAATTAATTTGGTTAGTTGGGATTAATTAAAGTAATTAATAAATTAGTTAAAAATTGGTGAGAATTTGTAGAGTTGGACCAATTATGGGAATTGTGAGAGTTTAGTGGTGAGAAAAGAAAGATGGAGTGTAGTTAGGCAAAATTTGAAATTTAGAGGAATTAACATAAAATACTATACATTCTTAAGTTAGACAAAAAAAATTAGGAATTTATATGCGAATTTAGTGGTGAGAAAAGAAAGGTGAAGCTTAGTTGAAAAAATAGTGAAATTTAGAGGAATTAAAAGGAAATACTATATATTTTTAAGTTAAACAAAAAATTATGAATTTAGATGATATTTTCTTCAATATGTAGAAACAAGAGAGATGAGAGAAAAAACTTTGAGGAAGGAGTGTTTGGGTTGAGAGAAGGAACCAATTGAGGTTGCCTTGCTGAATTTCTTTGGAGTTATAAGGTAGGGGGGATTATTCATCTATGAGTGGTTAATTTATGTATTGTATTTGGAATAATTGTTTTGTATGCTATGTGTTCAAAAACATGAGTTTTGTTGTGAAATTGGGGTTTCCTGAACTCGAAGATAGTATGGTTCAGTGACTACTTTGTTGGTATATTTGAATTGTCCTGTAAGAATTTTTGGGAGACATATTTGGTGTTTTTTTACCTCTAAGTCAGCTTGACGTTATTCTTGAAATGAATTGTTTGGAGTTTAACCATGTGTCTAGCATTTTCTTTGATAAGTCGGTGCAGTTTCTTGATTATGTAGAGAGTACATAGTCAAGTTTCTTGACCGCGAGCCAAATAGAGATATCCTTGAGTGAGCATGCTCAAGTGTTCATGATACTTACGTCATTGAGTTGGGGAAGCGAGCAGACGATTAAGAATATGTAAGACCCCAATTTTGACCCTAAGATCCCTCATACTATTCTCATCATATGCATTAACATTGGGATCATACCTTGGCATTCTCCTTACCCCTCATTCATTGGGTTTGTATTGGGAGAGATCACCAAGCATATTTGATTGTATCATACTTCATTTTTCTTTATTTACTAACCAAAATACCAAAAATATGTCATTTATAGTTTAACTGCTTTTGTAGGTAGTGTGTATGCTCACCTTTGATCTATCAAGCTCATATTTAGGGTTCAAGACCCTCAATTCAAGGAGATCAATCAAGAAATGGTTTACTATGGCTCTAAGTATCATATATGGATCCCTATGATCTTTACATGTTATTTTGATCAAGAGATCATCAAAAGTTTGAAGCTTGTTTGCCTTGGAAGCCCTAATTCATCTAGGTATCTTGTGTGACTTCTTCAACAAGTTTCTTCAACCAATTGGTCAAATATTTCAAGAGATACTCACATTTCATAATATTATGCATATATGATCCTCCATGAGTCCCAAAAGTCAAGAGAATATCAAGCTAGCAAGTTGGTTCATGGTGGCTGACTAGAGGAATTCAACTTGTCAAAACCGGGGTTCCCTAGACCCTATCTCCTACAATTTTTATCATATGAAAATTATTCTAAGAGAAACGTAACTATAAATGAAATTCCAAACAACTTTCATGTCGAGGTCAAGAGCTAGTTTTGCTTGGAAAGTCATTTTTTATGGTGAAAGATTATAGGTCATTTTGTCTAAACTCTAATTTGGAGGTCAACTTCCCAACATCATAACTTGCTCAATTTTTATGATATGAAATTTATTCAAGTTGCATAATAAAATTAGAGATGTCTACATCAACATTTATGTTTTGAGTAAGTTCAAATTCAACTTGCAAATGCATGTGCCAAGAGGAAACATTATTGGTCATTTTAGGCCAATACCATTGAACAAGTGATTTTCCTCAACTTCTAAAATGCATAACTCCTTCACCATAAATCTAAATTAGGTCAAATTTGTGACCCAATTGAAGGTATTTTAAATAGATACAACTTTGATGAAGGAACCTTTCTCATTTGAAGCCCATAGAAAAAGTTATTCAAGGTGGAAGAAGTGAACATATGGCTTGGTACTTAGAATTGTTTTTGATATGTTTGGTTTTTCAAACTTCCACATCAATATTCATTCTGATCCATGCTTCAAATGAAAAAGTGTTCAACATGAAAGTTGTTCCTCTTGATCTAACCATTCCAAAAAACTCAAAATCATCTCATTTGAACAAAGGATGAATGACTTACGCATGGGTTAAAGTTGAAGGACCATTTGGATAATATCAAGTTCCACTTTTCATACACGAATGCATGGCTTGACAACATGATTTTAGCATGGCTTACACTAAATTTTGGACCTTGGTGCATCACTTGATGGGCCTATCACACGCCCATGCAAGTATGCAAGAGAGTTTTTCAAGTTTTGCCAAAAATGGAAGTGTGCAATTATCAATCCCATTGGCCTATAAATAGAAGCTCTCTTGCTCAAAAATAGGGACCTCATGCGCAAGCTTTGATTCAGTAACCCTAAACCCTCACCATTAAAGGATAAGCTTGAAAATTTTCTTTAAAAATCGAGTTTGAATCTCTCACTGTTTTTGAGATTGAAACTCCAAGAGCCCACCCCTTTCCTTGATTCATTTCTACTTCATCAATCATCTGAAGCAAGGACAAGCATAATTGAGAGCAAGATCGTGCCAATCTGAAGCTCCATTGAAGGTGATTTTCAAGATTTTTCCACTCTTCGATTCTCTCTTATATATCCATTATTCTTGTTGATTTTTGGTTGTATGAAGTCCTACCAATGTAGGCAACAAGATTGAGTTGCTTAAAGGTTAAATCGAGGTAACTTAGATCATGATCCTCAAAATTCAACTCCATGTATCTTCCTAAATACTTGGAGTTAGACAAAATTGAGGCCAGATTCGAGCTCCTAACCATTTTTTCTTTAAGTCCATTTTTTCTTTAAATTGAGACCAGTCTGGTGATATCCTCCAGAGAAGAAGACCAGAGCTCTGGCTCCGACGATGTGTTGGCAAGTCTTTGAACCACATGATCCATTCAAAATGTTTTAATCTTGAGCGTTGGTTGTGATTACCACGTGTGTTGCGTAGTTGACTAATGACCACATGGAACGCGCGTTTGGGACCATCTTATATGCCACCTCAATTAATGAGGGAGATCAGATGGTCCACGTATTTTTTATTTTCTGATTTTCATTTTTATTGCTTTACTTCCATTAATTCATATTAATTTTAATATTGATCCAAAAAATATGGGACTTTCACCAAAAAAATTCAAAAAATTTTCTCTTTCATTTTCTGAATTAAAATTATTTTTTTGATCAATATTAATATTTTTCATGATTGAATTGTTTTTGTGCATATTTTTAATTGTTTAAAAATACTTCTGACTTTTCAAAAATAGTGAAAAAATTTCTTCAGGGTCTTTTGACTTTGTTTGACTTATGATAAATCTCTTTGCCATTTATTTGTTGTTTTGAAGAGGTTTTAGGTTTTTGATCAAACATAATTTAATTTAATGCATTTTTAATTGATTTTTAATTGTTTAATTGTGAATAAATTGTGTTGAGCTATTTTTACTAACTTTTGAAGTTTGACTATTGTGTTTGGTCCTTGGTCAAAATTGATTTGACTTTGTTGGATTAAATTCATTGGATTTAGGGGATTGATGAAATATATATTTCATCTCCTAAAATGAATGAATGATTTTAATTTGATAAAATTCCTCCCATGACCAATTTGTGTTTGTCTCATTTCCCCTCCCTCTTCATCTTCAATCCCATTCTATCCCATCCATTCCATTGACTAATGATATCTCTACATCCTAAGGATAATTGGTTCATAAACCAATAGAAGTATGGATGCGATTAGGTCTGCCCTTTTGTCATATTCTTTTTAAGTGTTGTATGTTTTAGGAGTATGGTTCATTATAACATATCTCTAACATGCATTAAAACTAAAATTTCTATTGCCCGACCTCAGATAGTTGTGAATTCTACATAAGTCCAATTATGATTGCTTAATATAGCACTAAATTTTGACCCAAAAGCATATCATTCTAGTAAGTGAGATTGTAAGTCTCCCCCCTTTCATGGTATTGTGTGGAAACTTAGCCTAACCTTCTCTAAACGCACGAGGCCCGACCTTCTTATCAAAAGCTTTCTTCATTCTTTGCTGATATAACTTTCCATGACACATGGCAGTCAACCTCTTCTCTTCAAGCAAATTCAGCTGATCATACCTGGTCAGACACCTTCTAGCCTCAGTCAACTTGGCTTCCATCAAGACACGCAATGATGGGATCTCCACCTTACTGGGAGCAACTTCCATGCCATAAACAAGTGAGAAATGGATTTCCTTTATTGAAGTGAGGATGGATGTACGATACCCATGCAAAGAAAATGGGAGAATCTCATGTAAATCCTTGTACGTCACAACCATCTTCTGGATAATCTTCTTGATGTTCTTGTTTGCAGCTTCAACAATCCCATTCATCTTAGGTATGTAGGAAGACAAATTGTGATGTCCAATCCTAAAGTCTTTGCAAAGAGCTTCCACCATATTATTGTTCAAGTTAGATACGTTATCGGTAATGATCTTACTTGGCACACCATAACGCCATATAATCTGATTCTTCATAAACCTCACAACAACTTGCTTGGTTACATTCGCATACGATGCCGCTTCAACCCATTTTGTGATGTAGTCAATAGACACTAAAATGAAACGATGTCCGTTCGAAGCTTTGGGTTCAATCATGCCAATCATATCAATTCCCCACATGGAGAAGGGCCATGGAGAGGCAATGACGTTTAACAGTGTTGGACGAACATGAATCTTATCTGCATAAATTTGACACTTGTGGCATTTCTTCACAAACATGCAACAATCAGATTCCATTGTCATCCAATAGTAACCTGCTTTCAACATCTTATTTGCCATAGCATGTCCATTGGAATGAGTACTAAAGGAACCTCCATAAACTTCAGTCATCAATAAGTTTGATTCGTGTCTATCCAAGCATCTGAGCAAAACCATATCGAAGTTTCTCTTGTACAATACGTCACCATTCATGTAGAAATTGCCGGCTAATCTTCTCAAAGTCTTCTTATCTTTCAAAGATGCCCCAGGCAGGTAAATCTGACTTTGGAGAAAACATTTGATATCAAAATAACACGGCTTCTCATCTTTGGCTTCTTCAACAACAAACACATGAGCTGGCCTATCAAGACGGATCACGGTCAAATTGGGAACTTCATTCCAATACTTCACTACAATCATTGAAGTCAATGTTGAAAGAGCATCTGCCATCCAGTTTTCATCTCGAGGGATATGATGAAACTCAACCTTTTTAAGTAAAGTTGAAATCCTCCTCGCATAATCTCTATATGGTATCAAACCGGGTTGATTCGTCTCCCATTCGCCTTTGATCTGGTTTACGACCAATGCCGAATCTACACAAACGTCCAAATACTTGATTATGAGATCAATGGCCTCTACTATCCCCATAATGAAAGCTTCATACTCAGCCATATTATTTGTACACTTGAAAGTCCATATACCTGTAAATGGAAGATACGTGCCTCGAGGAGTAATGATCACTCCCCCAATGCCATTACCATATTGATTAACAACTCCATCAAATACCACGCCCCAACGGGAACCAGGTTTTAGCCCTTCTTCAACCAATGTTTCATCACAATCTTTCATTTTCAAGTACAAAATCTTTTCATCAGGAAAATCATACTACACTGACTGGTAATCTTCAATTGGTTGGTGAGCCAAATGGTCAGGCCAAGATACTACATTTGATTGCCTTTTGAGATCGGTATTCAATATCATATTCTGATAACAACATCTGCCAACGAGAAATCCTTCCAGTTAAAGCAGGCTTCTCAAAAATATACTTGATTGGATCCATTTTGGATATCAGCCAAGTGGTATGGTTTAACATATATTGACGCAGACGCTTAGCAGCCCAAGCCAATACACAATAAGTCTTCTCAATCATAGAATAACGAGTCTCACAATCGGTGAACTTCTTACTGAGGTAGTAAATAGCATATTCCCTTTTTCCAGTCTCATCTTGCTGACTTAAAACACAACCCATACTCTCTTCAAGCACAGTCAAATACATGATCAAAGGTCTTCCTTCCACAGGCGAAGATAGAATCGGAGGCTCAAGCAGATATTCTTTTATACTAATGAAATCTTTCTGGTAATCTTCGGTTCAATCACAAGACTGATCTTTCTGAAGAAGCTTGAATATAGGCGCACATGTGGCAGTCATGTGTGAAATGAATTTTGAGATATAATTCAAGCGACCGAGAAAGCCTCTGACTTGCTTCTGAGTTTTGGGCGCAGGAATCTCTTGTATTTCTTTGACCTTGGCGGGATCAACTTTAATACCCTTTTTGTTTACACTAAAGCCGAACAACTTACTAGAACAAACACCAAAAGTACACTTATTGGGATTCAAGCAGAGTTTATACTTCCTCAAACGCTGGAATAGCTTCAACAAATGCTCAACATGTTCCTCTTCATCAATGGATTTGGCAATCATATCATCAACATAAACTTCAATCTCTTTATGCATCATATCATGAAAAAGAGTAGTCATTCCTCTCTGGTAAGTTGCACCAACATTCTTTAGACCGAAAGGCATCACTCTATAACAGAATGTTCCCCAGGGTGTAATGAATATGGTCTTCTCCATATCCTCGGGTTCCATCTTGATCTGATTATATCCGGAAAATCCGTATATAAATGAAAAGACTTTGAATTTAGTTGTATTATCTACAAACATATCAATGTGTGGCAGACGGAAATCATCTTTCGGACTGGCTTGATTCAAATCTCTATAATCAACACACATACAGACTTTTCCATCCTTCTCGGAACAGGCACAATGTTGGCCACCCACTGCGGATACTCAGTAGTAACAAGGAAACCAATATCAATATGCTTTTGAACTTCTTCTTTGATCTTCACTGCCATATCAGGATGAGGCCTCCTCAACTTCTTCTTGACTGGTGGGTATTCTGGCTTCAAAGACAATCTATACTCCACAATCTCAGAATCCAACCCAGGCATGTCTTGATAGGACCAGGAAAACACATCTGAATACTCTCGGAGAAGATCAATCAACGCCTTCTTGACCTCTAGACACAGTCGAGACCCAATCTTGACTTCCTTCACATCATCCTCGGAACCCAAGTTGACTAACTCAATCTACTCTTCGAATGGCTGAATTGCTTTTTCCTCGTGCTCAAGTAGACGAGACAATTCATCATATACTTCTTCACCACTTCCTTCCTCAGCCTCAAACACCGGGAATTCAAAATTTGATGAAGGAGTAGGATCATTGTATTCAATGGGTTTAGAAACCAACCTGCATAATGATTTGATATTTTGATTTTCGAGAAGTGATTTGGTGACCAAATATTATGCAGATGGGCAATTATATTTATTTATTCATGTTTTTTGTGATTACCATTTTCCAAAAAAAGTAAAAAGTAAAAATAAAACATCATAGATGCGGATGAATAGAATTGAATTTTATTAATGATCAAATTTGAAAATGCCTAACAATATTCACTTCTCCTTTAGGCATAGGAGAAGGATTTTCAAAAACAATAAAAGCAATTACTTAGAACGATGCATAATAACAGGAACATCGACAACAGTCCAATTGTTGCAAGCTTTTCCATGCACCACAAAATTGGTGCAGTCTTTATCTTCATCACCCTTGATCACGTCAGCTAAGTGTTGTTCATTACCATGAATGAACCCTCCTCTACGGAAACTGGGTTGCACATCTTCAGCTCTAATCTCAGATGAACCTTCTTGGAATCCCAAACCGGCTCTGCTCTGGTTCTTGGTGGCCTCTACCATCCGGCCCCATTGATCAGAAATACCATCTTCAACAATCTTCTGAGCATCTTTGAAGGACGACATGGGTGCCCCAACTCTCTTTTCCTCTTCAATAGATAGAGCCTTGAACGGAGTTCCAACCTCATCCTCAGCTTCTACATAAGAGAAAGATGACAGGTGGCTTACCAACAAAGCCTTTCCCCACCGATAATAACAAGCTTTCCATTCTTGACAAACTTCAATTTCTGGTGCAAAGTTGACGTGACGGCTCCTTCCTCATGTATCCATGGCCTTCCTAACAAACAGTTATAGGTAGGTGGATATCCATTACTTGGAAAGTAATTTGGAAATTACTCGAACCTATCTTCACAAGAAGGTCCACCTCACCAATCAAACCACTATATCTCATCGGAACTCCTTGATAGGACAATCTAGAAAGAGTTGACTTGGGAAGTACATTAAAGGAAGAACCAGTATCAACTAGTACATTCGACAGAGCATCCTCCTTGCAATTTCTTGAAATGTGCAACGCTATATTGTGATTGCTACCCTCCTCAGGGAGTTCTTCATCACAAAATCTCATATTATTACAGGAAGTGATGTTAGCCACAATATGATCAAATTGATCCACTGTAACATCGTGCTCTACATAAGCTTACTCCAATCCTTTTTTCAATGCTTCTCCGTGTGCTTCAGAATTCATGAGCAGAGACATCACTGAAATCTTGGAAGGGGTTTGGAGCAACTGCTCCACCATATTGAACTCGCTCTTCTTGATTAACCGAAGCACCTCATCATCATCATTAGGCTTCAAACTGCAGGACTCACCAGACTCACACTTTGGAGCGCTAACCAGATCCACTACAGGCACATTCACCTTCTTACTAACAGACACATCTTCTACATTCTTCGGGAATACCGACCCAAAAACACGACCGCTACAGGTCACCTTCATCACATCAACAATACTCACAACAGAAGTAGTCGTAGATAAAGGAACCTCTTGACCATTCTCTAACATAGTCGCAATGTACTGACAGCCTTATCGGATGCATACGGGACTGGACCCGCTAACCGTATAACCAACGGCGATACCAATCTATTGCTGACATTGTTATCGCTGCTGCTGTCAAATTGAATCACCACTCCCTCTGGTGTCTTGAACATAAGAACTATAACATTCACATCGTCACCCAAGTTAAGGGACTGAAGTATCTGGATCATACCCTCATCCATCAACCTCTGGATGTCTCTCTTCACAACCATACAACCTCGAGGATTAACACTACAGATTGCACAACCATCACGATCATGCTCACAATCACTCACCAAACAGATATCCTTGTGGATTATCACCAAGGACCTTCAAATGAAACGAACATCGTAAACTTTAAACTCCCCAGGACAACCATCTACCATATTAACGGAAGGGTTACCATGAGTGGGTAATGGGTTAGATTTGACATTTGGCGCACGGTCCTCAAAGGACACCATTCCATTTTTGACTAACTTCTGGAATTCATGCTTCAGGGGGTAACAGTTCTCGATATCATGGCCAGGAGCCCCTTGGTGAAAGGCATAGTGAAGCTCGGGCTTGTACCACCATGGAAGTGGTTCATGAATTTGTCGAAGATTGCTCGGTTGCAAAAGGTTCTTGAGAACCAATGATGGATACAATTCAGCATAAGATATAGGAATCGGGTCAAAAGAGACCTTCTTCCTCTCTAAATTCTGTTGTTGTTGATGATTGTTGGTATTGTTGTTATTGTAGTTGTTTATACTTTGCGGTGGCTGTTGTTGACGTTGTTGTTGAACGGGCATTGATTGATTGTTTGAAAACACTAGAATGACATATGATACTTGATAATGATGTTGACGAGGTTGTAGACTTCTTCTAACATGAGTTCTCCTCTGCCTCCCAATGGGTACTACATTAGTCTCGCCTTCTTTCTTTCTGGCAAACCCACAATTGTACTTCTTGCTAGACGAAACCTCCTCTTTAGACAATTGTCCCTCTCTGACACCTTCTTCTAACCTCATCCACATGTTTACCGTTTCGGTAAAATCACTGGGGGCATTGGCAATCATGCGCTCATAGTAAAATGAGCTCAGGGTCTTGAGAAAAAATCTTGGTCATCTCCTTTTCTTCCAAAGGAGGGGTAATCTGAGCGGCAAGCTCTCTCCATCATTGAGCGTACTCTTTGAACGTCTCCTTATCCTTCTAAGACAATGACCTCAACTGGTCTCTATCCGACACCATATCCACATTATACTTGTACTGATTCACGAAAGCCTCACCTAAATCATTGAATGTGCGGACACTTGCACCATCCAAACCCATGTACGATCTCAGAACCAATCAGACTGTCTTGGAAATAATGGATCAGTAACTGATAATTATCAGTTTGTGTCGACATCTTTCTAGCATACATGACGAGATGATTGAGTGGACAAGTATTCCCCTTATACTTTTCAAAGTCAGGAACTTTGAACTTCATCGGGATCTTAACATTAGTAACCAAGCTATGTTCTGCAACACTCTTACCAAACAAATCTTTTCCCCTCAGGGTCTTCATCTCCTTTCACAGCTCAAGGAATTGGTCTTTCATTTCATCCATCTTCTCATAAACAACAGGACCCTCAGATAGCTCAGAATGATAGATGGTGTCCTCGACACGAGGCAGGGTGTGAATAATCGGTGGTGGAACAGACATGACCGAGCAAGATTCCGACATGGAAGAAAAAGTAGGCGTGAAACCGTCAGGCACAAAGTTGGGTGGCATTCCTCACGGAAATCCGGCAGGCATGGCAGGAGAAAAATGAGCAGCAGACACGGTTGAAGAAATAACCTCAGAAATGACCGTCCTCTGAGGAGGAGGAGTTGTAGGCGTTGGAGAAGATTGACTTTGAGCATCTAGGACTGACTCCATCATGGAAGTCAGGCGGGCAATCTCTTCCTTCAAGTATTTGTTCTCTTGCTCTAGATGTTCCATGATTCTTGGATGATTGGCGCGAGTATTGTATCGATGAGTCAGCTTGGCTAAAGCACATAAGAAGAACCAATAAGACATCTAGCAAAAGAGAAACTTGTTTATGCAAATGATGCATGAAATGCAATGCTTAATTGTTTTTTTAATTTCAAGGAACATACTATTTTATTTGCAAATAACAATTGCACAATTAGATTGACCATAAAAATCTCTTTTATTTATATAATTTTGAAGGATTAGACTGAGTACAATTTCAGAAACCAAAAAATTACAAAATACAAGAGAAAAGGAAACTACTCATCCTAAGGATCCCTAAAAATAATGTCATATGATCTAGCCGCAGGCGCATACTTCCTTCAGATGCGTCGGATCTCAGACTCAAAAGAAGTATTCATCCGAGTCTTCTCGAGGACAAGCTGATCAACAATCTTCTTCCAAGCAATGGAAGGCCAAGGCATAATAGAGGAAGATGATACCTCTGGCTCTCGTTGCCTCTTCATTACTCGGTCTTCAAGAAGCTCAATAAGTGCATCTTTATCCTTAGACTCAAGCTACAACTCCTCATGCTTCCTGCTAAAAGCATGGAAACGCTCTTCCCACCTATCCTTCTCTTGCTTCATCTTGGCGAGTGCGTCTTCCAACTCCTCTACATCTTGGTTAGGGAGAGTTAATCGATCAACCACAACCATAGACATAGGTCTCTCACAAGCATAAGGCATCTTCAATTCCAAAGCTCTCTTCTTCACTCAAAGAGTGTAAGCTTCTAAAGCTACACAATTGCACAGACCAAGCTCAGATCTTTCTTTCCTATGCACATTATGCTAAGCATGTACAATCTTCTGCTTCAAATGTTAGGGATCTTTACCCTCTTGATAGAAAAGACCTTCTAACAAAGTGTTATTAGGTTTGTCTCTTAAGGAGAACCCAAGTTGACGACAAGCCAAAGTAGGGTTGTAGTTAATTCCTCCTTGCGTACCAATGAGAGGCACATTAGAGAATTCACCACAACAATCGATAATCTCCAAGCTACTCAATGAAGTATCATACCAAACTATATCATCATTAGTGAGAGACATAAGTCTCTGAGACCACCTTAGACATTGTTTGTTCTCCACAAAAGCAGGCGTCTGAGGCAAGTGCAAAATAAATCACTTGTACAGAAGAGGAACACATCATACAATCGTTTCACCACCCTTAGAATTCCTTAAATGCAAATAGAAGTACATATCACCCAACAAAGTAGGCACAGGGTTCCTAATCAAGAAAGTTCTAATGGCGTTAACATCAGCAAAACCGTCAATGTTAGGGAACAAAGCTAAACCATATATGAGCAACACAAAGATAGCTTCAAAAGCATCCACACTACCGGCTTGAGCAAAGGTAGTAGCTTCCTTGATGAGGAACTCAGAAGTCAACCCAAACAGCCCTCCTTTCTTCACCCAATGAGCCTCTATCTCAGACTTCTTCAAGTGAAGAGCTTCATCTATGATGTGAGATCTGGGAATCTCATTCAATCCACTAAAAGGAACTTTGTTAGAAACACGTATTCCCAAGAGATGGGCATACTCCTCTAACGTAGGCACAAGATGATAATCTGGAAAAGTGAAGCAGTGCTAGAGAGGATCATAAAACTGAACCAACACACTCAAAAGTCCTTCGACCATATCAGCAGACAAAACAGATAGCAGCTTCCCATGACATTGCTTGAAGTCCAAGGGATCTGATATAAAGGATGATATCTTCCATAACTCTTTCAAATCGGGACATCTGAAACTGTACTTCTTAGTGTTCCTTTGCCACAATCCATGGTCTTAAAATATTAGCAAATAAGACTTCAGTTCCTTGAAATTATTTTTTGTGTGATGAATGTTATGATGCCCATGAATGCATGAATGCAACAATCACAAGTAAGGGATCACACACAAGGCAAACAAACAAGGTTCAAGGGATGAATCAAATCTTTGTCAAGATCAATCATCCATTTTGGTGGACTATGGTTTTCACCTTATCAACACCCAAGTTCCATTGATATTGACAAGACTTGATTGGATCAACTAAGAATCAAGGGTTTGTTGCGAGTCACGAGCATGGATTCTGGGTAAGAACCATCCCAAAGGAGTGTACTAAGGATAAAACATGTAGATCATGTTCTAAAAAGTTCCCAGAGTCTTAGTTCCATCTATCGGATATTACAGGTGTAGCGGTAAATTCATGATCATCAAGCTACGGATAAGCTAGAGATCAAATAACAAGAGTCACCACCACACTTTTATTGTTTCCAAGGGAAAAGGGAAAAGTACGAACAAAACCCAAAAGTAAGAAGTTTTCAAATCAAAACTAATAAAATGTCAGAGATTACAGGTAAGGGGGTTGGTTACACAGAGGGAACGTGTTAGCACCCAAAATGTCCTAGGTACGCCTAGGGAGCCCTTTTTTTGTGCATATGTATTTTGTATAAAATGATGTTTACAAACAAATAGAATGGGGGGATGAGAAGAGAATTCATTAATTATATTGTTGTGTTTGACAAGACCTTCGAACTTGTGCCTACGTACTAACATAAAAATGAGGGATCAAAACCTCGTAGTTCATGATACAAATTTCAAAGTGGATGCATTGCTTTTAACAAAATTTAAGTTTGAAAGGCACAAAGGCCTAAAAATGGTCTGAATGAGTTAGTTCTTTTTGGCTTTTTGAAACTGTAGGTCAAGTATAGTTAAGTTTATTTATAAATTTGATTTAAGAAAAGAAGTTTGAAAATGCAATGGCATAAGGCCAAAGTTTCTATCTTTTTGCAAAGTGGTCAAAGTTTAGAACAAAATAAGTTCAAGCAAAGAAAGTTTTAAAAGGAGGGAGAGATTTTGAAATTAAAGAAATGGGGAAAAGATGAAGAGACTAACCCTATGCACAAAATTAAAAGTTCAGAGTTGAAAAGATCTGACCGATGGGTAGCAATCCAATAGGCAAGAATGCCATATAGAAAACCCAAATTCCCTTGGACATTTAGAATCAAGCAACACACAAATTCACAATTATATCAATCTTGAAGAGAAAAGGCATCAAATAAAGATAGCCACATCCAAGCTTAGCCACTCCATGATCTTCTTCAAATTAGCCCATGTAACAGATGAATTCCATAAGTCACAGGTTCAAAATAACAGCTTCACAATGATCATGTTGCAGATGAAATCAAAGGGATCTTGAATGATGTATCAAATGAAGTTCCAAATTGCAAGCACTTGGTTTCATAAAATTTGGCATTGTCCAAGTCCTTTAGCATAGGAATGTTGCCTAAATTCTAAGTCCATTTGTCCAAGATCAAGCCAACAGTCCACGCAAAAGTTTTTTAGGGTTTTTTGTTGTTATTATGTACATTAATGGTCAAAGACCACACAAACAAGCAAAGTATACACAAACAAGATATATCACACAATATGGTCCCAATGGACAAAGTGAAAATTGCATTAAAATAAACAATTCGAATGGTATGAATAATGGGAAATGAATAAAGACTAAAATTAAATGACATTAAAGTAAATGTCTTGAAGTTAAAAGTTAGTTGTTAATGAGTTAGAAGTTAATATTGTTTTGCTTTTGCTTTTCATTTTAAGTCATTCTTTAGAGAACACTCAACCCACTTGTCACAAGCATGGATCTTGAGCAAGACATCTTCCAAAGAAAGGAAAAAAGGCCAAGTTTCCACACAATACCATGAAAGAGGGGAGACTTACAATCTCACTAACAAGAATGTTATGCCTTTTGTGTCACAAATTTAGCGCTATATTAAGCAATCGTAATTGGACTTATGTAGAAGCCACAACTATTTGAGGTCGGACAATAAAATTTTGGTGTTAATGCATGTTAGAGACATAGTATAATGGACTATGCTCGTGAAACATACCACACACAAAAGGAATATGCAATAGAGGTGGCCTAATCTCATCCATAATTATGTTGATTTTTCAACCAACTAGCCTTATGACTTTGAGATATCTTAGACCAAATGAGATGAATGCATAAAGAATGGGAATGAGATGAAGAGGGAGGGGGAATGAATCAAAAATCAAATTGGCCAAAGGAGGACTTTTACCAAAATAATATCATCCATTCATTTTGGAAGATGGAATGTACATTCCATAAATCCCCTAAATCCAATGATATTAACTTGACAAAGTCAAATCAACCTTGACCAAGGCCCAATAACAAGAGTCAAACTCAAACAAGTCATCACAATTGGTCATCACAATTAATTGGCATTTATTCAAATTAAAAAGACTAAAATAATATATTTAAATTAAATATGGTTTGTCAAATTCCTAAAAGCTCATCAAAACACCAAAGAAATGGCCCTGAGATTTATCATAGGTCAAACAAGGTCAAAGGACCTTGGAGAAAAAATTTCAGAATTTTTAAAGACTTAAAAGTATTTTTAAACAAATAAAACAAAATGCAAAATCAATTAAATCATGAAATTTTTTAATAATGATCCAAAAAATAATTTTAATTCAGAATATGAAAGAGGAAATTATTTGAAAATTTTTGGTGAAATTCTCATATTTTTTGGATCAGTATTAAAATTAATATGAATTAATGAAAATAAAAGGATTAAAATGAAAATAAAAAAATAGCAAAAACCATGGACCACTTGATCTCCCTCATTAATTGAGGTGGTAGATCAAGTGGTCCTTAGTGTGCGCTCCATAATGGACACTAGTCAATGCGCTGCAGGGATGGTAATCAGAACCAACGTGTGAGATTAAAACATTTGAAATGGATCATGTGGTCTGGAGAGATGCCAACACATCGCCGAAGCTGTAACTCCGATCTTCTTCTCTAGTGGACCTCACCGGACTGGTCCACCCTCAACCATCACCAAAATAAAAAAGGAGGACATGATCTGAAGGAAAAAATGGTGTAGAGCACGAATTTGACCTCAATTTCAACTAACTCCAAATATATAAAAAGATATGAGGAGTTGAATTTTGAGGTGTGTCAACTGAGTTGCTTCGATTTGACCTTTAAGCAACTCAATCTTCTTGCCTACATTGGTAGGACTTCAGACAACCAAAGATCCAAGAGAGGAAATGATGTTTAATAGTGTCGAAGGAACATGAATCTTATCTGCATAAATTTGACACTTGTGGCATTTCTTCACAAACATGCAACAATCAGATTCCATTGTCATCCAATAGTAACCTACTCTCAACATCTTATTTGCCATAGCATGTCCATTGGAATGAGTACCAAAGGAAACTTCATAGACTTCAGTCATCAATAAGTTTTCTTTGTGTCTATCCAAGCATCTAAGCAAAACCATATCGAAGTTTCTCTTGTACAATACGTCACCATTCATGTAGAAATTGCCAGCTAATCTTCTCAAAGTCTTCTTATCTTTCAAAGATGCCCCAGATGGGTAAATCTGACTTTGGAGGAAACACTTGATGTCGTAATACCACGGCTTCTCGTCTTTGACCTCTTCAACAACAAACACATGAGCTAGCCTATCAAGACGCATCACGGTTAAATTGGGAACTTCATTCTAATACTTCACTTCAATAATTGAAGTCAACATTGAAAGAGCATCTGCCATCCGGTTTTCATCTCGAGGGATATGATGAAACTCAACCTTTGTAAAGAAAGCTGAAGTCCTCCTTGCATAATCTCTATATGGTATAAAACCGGGTTGATTCGTCTCCCATTCTCCTTTGATCTGGTTTACGACCAATGTTGAATCTCCATAGACGTCCAAATACTTGATTCTGAGATCAATGGCCTCTTCTAGCCCCATAATGAAAGCTTCATACTCAGCCATATTATTTGTACACTTGAAAGTCCATATAGCTGTAAATGGAAAATACGTGCCTCGAGGAGTAATGATCATTGCCCCAATGCCATTACCATATTGATTAACAACTCCATCAAATACCATGCCCCAACGGGAACCAGGTTCTGGCCCTTCTTCAAGCAATGTTTCATCACAATCTTTCATTTTCAAGTACAAAATCTCTTCATCAGGAAAATCATACTACACTGACTGGTAATCTTCAATTGATTGGTGAGCCAAATGGTCAACTAAGATACTATATTTGATTTCCTTTTGAGATCAGTATTCAATATCATATTCTGATAACAACATCTGCCAATGGGCAATCCTTCCAGTTAAAGCAGACTTCTCAAAAACATACTTGATTGGATCCATTTTGGATATCAGCCAAGTGGTATGGTTTAACATATATTGACGCAGACACTTAGCAGCATAAGCCAATATGCAACAAGTCTTCTCAATCATAGAATACCGAGTCTCACAATCAGTGAACTTTTTACTGAGGTAGTAAATAGCATATTCCTTCTTTCCAGTCTCATCTTGATGACCTAAAACACAACCCATACTCTCTTCAAGTGTAGTCAAATACATGATCAAAGGTCTTCCTTCCATAGGCGGAGACAGAATCAAAGGCTCAAGCAGATATTCTTTGATACTAATGAAAGCTTTCTGGTAATCTTCGGTCCAATCACAAGACTGTTCTTTCCGAAGAAGCTTGAATATAGGCGCACATGTGGCAGTCATGTGTGAAATGAATCTTGAGATATAATTCAAGTGGCCGAGAAAACCTCTGACTTGCTTCTCAGTTTTGGGCGCAGGAATCTCTTGTATTGCTTTGACCTTGGCGGGATCAACTTTAATACCCTTTTCGCTGACAATAAAGCCAAACAACTTACCAAAACGAACACCAAAAGTACACTTATTGGGATTCAAGTGGAGTGTATACTTCCTTAAATGCTGGAATAGCTTCAACAAATGGTCAACATGTTCCTCTTTATCAATGGATTTGGCAATCAGATCATCAACATAAACTTCGATCTCTTTATGCATCATATCATGAAAAATAGTAGTCATTGCTCTCTGGTATGTTTCACCAACATTCTTTAGACTGAAAGGCATCACTCTATAACAGAATGTTCCCCAGGGTGTAATGAATATGGTCTTCTCCATATCCTCGGGTTCCATCTTGATTTGATTATATCCAGAAAATCTGTCCATAAACAAAAAGACTTTGAATTTAGTTGTATTATCTACCAACATATCAATGTGTGGCAGGACACAGGAAAACACATCGGAATACTCTTGGAGAAAATCAATCAACGCCTTCTTGACCTCAGGACACAGTCGAGACCCAATCTTGACTTCCTTCACATCATCCTCGGGACCCAAGTTGACTTACTCAATCTGCTCTACGAATGGCTGAATTGCTTTTTCCACGTGCTCAAGTAGACGAGATAATTCATCATATACTTCTTCACCACTTCTTTCCTCAGCCTCAAACGCCGGGAATTCAAAATTTGACGAAGGAGTAGGATCATTGTATTCAATGGGTTTAGAAACCAACCTGCATAATGATTTGATATTTTGATTTTAGAGAAATGATTTGGTGACCAAATATTATGCAGATGGGAAATTATATTTATTTATTCATGTTTTTTGTGACTACCATTTTCCAAAAAAAGAAAAAAGTAAAAATAAAACATCATAGATGCGGATGAATAGAATTGAATTTTATTAATGATCAAATATGAAAATGCCTAACAATATTCACTTCTCCCTTAGGCATAGGAGAAAGATTTTCAAAAACAATAAAAGCAATTACTTAGAACGATGCATAATAACAAGAACATCGACAATAGTCCAATTGTTGCAAGCTTTTCCATGCGTCACAAAATTGGTGCAATCTTCATCTTCATCACCCTTGATCACGTCAGCTAAGTGTTGTTCATTACCATGAATGAACCCTCCGCTACGGAAACTGGGTTGCACATCTTCATCTCTAATCTCAGATGAACCTTGTTGGAATCCCAAACTGGCTCTGCTCTGGTTCTTGGTGACCTCTACTGTAGCGGGGTATTTGTTACCTTATGGCTTATTGACTAAACCAAAAGTAAATCATACAATTCGAGTTTCCACTGCACTTTTAATTGTCCAAAGGAAAGGCTAAAAAGCGAACAAAAGCCAAGTAACAAGTTTTATAAAATCAAAAATTAATAAAAATGTCAGAGATCTGGGTAAGGGGGTTGGTTATGAAATGGGAAGGTTTTAAGCACCCAAAACATCCTTAGTACTCTAAGGGAGCCCTTTTTGCAAGTGTGGATTGCAGGTTGGTATTTGTGAAAATATGTGCAAACAGATTGGGGGGATGAGAAGAGAATATACATATTCACAATTTTGTTGTTTGAATGGATAAACCCATTGCCTACGTACCATCACAAAGGTAGGATCAAAACCTCGTAGTTCGGGGTAAAAATTTCAAAATATTGGTGAATTGATTTGATCAAAAGCCTTAAGGTCTTTTGTTATCAAAGGGAGAAAACTCAACCTAAACCAACAATCCACAATGTGAGGAGAGCTTCAACATACTAGTGAGGGATTCACCCTATAACAAGTATGGAAGACTTATAGTCCAATCACTAAGGATAAGGTGAGGTTTACATCAACCACTATGATAACTCAAACCTATGGGTAATGTTTATAAAAAAAAGTTTTAACAAAGGTAGTTGAAATTCTGGTGTAGTCAGAATTCAGATGTTCTACTCAAAGTCATGACATCTGATCCAACATTGTAACTAATACAGCAAGACAATTATACAAATTAAAACCCTGTACTCAAGCACGCTTTCACAGTAGTCTCAACTTCTGCTACTGTATTACCTTAGAATGAAAGAACATTTAGTTCTGTCCTTCTAGTACAGAGACACAACAGAGATCAAACATCATACTTACTTCTGTTGTGTTTGGACAGTTATCAGCATGATATATCAATATTGAATTGCACATCACCTGTTACTGTATTTCAATTTGCTGGCTTAGTACTGGTGTATCCTAACCTACAAGTCAAACAAGGTAACCTAATTTCCACACATTAGGGAGCTGACAAATGTGCTAGTTGTTAGTTTCATTAATTGTAGGTTAGTTGTTATTTTCCTGAATTTTAGCTCAGCTGTTGGATTCCTTAAATTAGCCTGAGAAAAATACTGAAACAAAAAAACTAATTTTCCTACAATTTAGCCCAAGCAGTCAGGTGTGAATGTTACAACATTCAGGTTGACATCCAGAACATATTCCTCATGCTGATTTTGTTATGTTCTTGAAACCTGACTGTGCTGACTTTGCTATACTGTACAAGACTAATCAGTCTCTACTCCAGTATCAGCCTACATGAACAACTGTCAAGACATCCAGTTTGACAGTTTCACTATGATCCTTTGGCCAGGTCTGTTATCCTTTTGAGGATCAGACTTACTTAAATACTGAACTGAGATCACCATGCCTAAAGTTCAGTATCTGCGGTTAGTGATGAATGTTAAAATATTCTGATTGACATTCACACAGAAGGATATGTACCAGGTCTGTTATCATCTTGGTTAGCAGACTGCAATACAACCTGAGTTATGGCAGACAGGATTATAACATGCAGAAGGAAAACAAACACAGAGAATTGTTTACCCAGTTCGGTCCAACATGACCTACATCTGGGGGCTACCAAGCCAGGAAGAAGATCCACTATCAGCAGTATTAATTCAGAGTTAAACTCCCCCGTTTACAACTCTTCACTTAATCCCTACCCAATGCAATCTATACCTAGGAAATCCTAGATAGAAACCTCCAGTTTCCATTCCTATCACTACAAATACAATGTAATATTCAAACACCTTGAACTTGCTTCACAGCTTCATTCAAGAACATAATCACTCTTGCCTGCAGGCTTTGAGTTACAAATACTCTCAGCTTTTACCACTGAGAAACACATGGTAACCTTCCCACAGATTGGGAGGTTTACCTCACACACCCCCCTAAATTTTCATGCTATGAGGCTTACAAAAACTAGGTTACAATGTGCTATTTATAACCTAATCACCCAACTGGATTTGGGCGTTCAGAAATCGCAGCAAACTTGTTCTTTGCTGTTACAAATACAGCAGAAAATTTCTGCTACAAACAAGGTCTTCAATCCTAGAATCTCTCCATATATATCTCCTTATTTTGAGCCTATATATATTCTGATTGAGTCTTTAAGACCTCCACATGGGAGTTAGGATATTCACCAAATATCCTTACGAATCCCATAATATATACTGAATTAATTAATTCAGTTTTCTACACATGTGCGATGTCACAGTCATGATGTTGTGACATCGTACATGACATGTTGGTCCAGATGTTGAACTTCTTCAACCCAACATATTAAAACAACAGAGATGATTACATTATTTGTTTTACAAAATTAATGCCAATCCTAAGGTATTAACAATCTCCCCCTTTGGCAAATTTTAGCTAAAACAAATAAACATTACACTGGACAAAACATCCCATTATGGGTATGCTCTTCATCTCTGTCATTGACTCCACCACCACAAACACCAAGGTTGGTGTACATGAGGAAGTAGAGGAACACGGATCAGTTGTACCAGAACCCTTTCCCTCAACAGGAGAGCTTCCGGAAGAATATGTAATGTTGAGTACATAGATGATGTAACTCAGATCACAAGACACAACTGTCCTCTTAACTCATATCACAAGACACAAGTGATATACCCAGTTGGTGGATTTTGTGCCTGACACCAACTTCTGTTCGCTACCACAGTTAGCTTGCTTCTGGTACATTCTCAACCCCAGGACCATATTTCTCTCCCCCTTTTTAGCTAAACATTTGTAAAGGCACCCCTCACAAAACCAGATCCAGGCGCAGCTTTCCCAAACCTTAACATACCTCATGATTCTGAGGGAATGGAGTGTTTCTCTTATGAGAAGAAGAGGGCTATTACATCCTTTAAATAGTCCAGCCCGTGCTTAGCAATTAACGGTAGGAATAAATGCTTGGTCAAGATTCATTAATTTTTTCTGAGAAACAGTCAGAGAATCACCAACAAAATCTCAGACTATCTTTGAATACCTTTTATAGCTCTTGACTGTTTCTTTTCCAAAACAGCAGTTCCAGTGCATGGAGACAATTCCATATGTGCAGTCAGACACGTTGCACGCGATGTCTTAACATTCCACGCGGCTTTTTCCTGCATTCTGCCAGTATTCAACATTTCCCAAGACCCCTGTCATACCTCCAGTAGAGACTTGACATCTGGCACTGCTACAGCCAAATTCCCACACTTCAGCAGATGGTTACTCCCCCTGTACCACACAGCTGTAGCCATCAGGCATATTCTGATTTATCAAAATTAGACACATCACCCTAGTACTTCCTAATGACTTTAAGATTCAGAAGGAATTAACAGCATTGTCCAGGGCAATGTCATGACATCCGGTCATACATTCTTCTGCTCACTCCGCCTTGACATACATCACAGCATCCTGATAACTGACAAGGTGCCATACCTAGTTATCTGAGAACACATAGACCACAAGCTTGATGACAAAACTCCCCCTGTCATGGACAACCTGCTCTCCTCTTTAAACTTGGAGGTCACACATGAGCATATCCAACACCCCAAAGTTGGACCTTCACATACTACCTGATTCAAAGAGAATCCAGACCACTTGATGAATGGAAAACATAAGACGCATCTTCATGTCTTCAAGAGTACCCCCTCTGTTAAACCCTCTTGGCTGACCACATCCACACTCTATATCACTCTCTCTTCTAACCAGAACAGAAGACCCCTTCACAAGATGTTCTAACATTAGCTGGGACATCCTTCACACCATAACAAGGAACACCATCTGATAGTCTTCAGATATCACTGAGTCACCAGCTTGATCAAGAAGAACCCAGACAAAAATTGGGACATATACATTTTCATCCCATTACAAGAGATAATCTTCCATAGATAGCTCAGAACTCCTACCACAAGCTCCAAGAGATGAATAGAAAACACCTCCTTTTGTCTTCAACTTACTACTTTTCTGCTCAAAAGTAATTTGTCTCAGACTTTCCTCAAGAATAATCAGCTGCCATATGTTGATTATCTTGATCCTTCGAACTCACTCCTGAGATAGACCAAATGTCACTGGTTGATAACCTCCTTCATGAATCCTCATATGAGAAAGTCAATTGCCACTTTTTGACCTCTCCAAGTTTATCAGACTTCTCCCAAGGATATTCTGACCTTCCAAGTGAGATTTGAACTTCAAGCCTTTTGAAGTGTCCAATCTACAACCCTGTAGACCCTTCTATCTTAAGTTGATGTGCCACTTCACCAACTAAGAATCTGATGTTGAACCAAATGTCACAACATTGTGTTTTGACATCCAGCTGTTGAATTCAGCTCCTTCTTCTGCCACTTGAAAGAACTTCCTCCCTTCACAGAACAAGAGTTCAATGTTCTCATAGACTTGATTGTGGAACCAAGTTTGAGTAAACAACCTTCATCCTGCAGGTTTACAGTTAAGTCATCCAAGCTCACACCTTGATGAATTCCTGCTTCTTCTCCAAAGACATCAGACACTCTAGTGCAAGAGTCTTCAGAAGGACCAGTTAGCAACTAACCCTTCAGCTATACCAAGGATTCTTCTTCCTAAAGCAAGACTGTTTCCATGATGTTAAGACAACTGTCACTTGTTCTTAACTTCATAGTGTGCATTAGCCAATGCACTTCCTTACTTAGATCAGAGATGAACTGATTCAAGTAACCCCCATCAAAACTAAGATGTCTTCTTCTTCTTGTACACACCAAGGTTGAACATGTTTCTTGCCAGGAAACCTTTTCAGAGATCATATGCTTTTGCTGCAACCAAAGAGATAGATCATAAACCAATGTACTATCCTTCCTGTGATTCTGCACAAGGTCTTGAAGAAGAGATGTTCCAACATCTTTAAGAACATCAGTTATCTTGAGCTCCAAGGATAATCAATTTAAATACTTGTATTTGGCACAAGTTGACATTGATCTTAAATCCTTTCCCAATATTCCTGTCAGATACTTCCACCACAAGACTACTTTGAAAATACTCTTCTAGTGTCAACATCTTCTGCTTGCAAGCACTTCAACAGTGTTGAAAATCTTCTCAGATTAAATTCACTCTTAGGAATGAGAGAGATGAATTCTTCCTTGCAAATGTGTCACACAACCACCAAAACCCATGTGACACAGGTCAACAGCCAACCAGACCCTAGGCTGACCAAATGTGAGGAGGTTAACCAAAACTTCCCCTCAAATTAACAATCATGGAAACTTCACACCAATATCCATGCATTGTACAGACATGTCTCAACATGACATACACCATCCCTACCAGTGACACCTAACTCTATGAGTTATACCTATACATACTCCAATCACACCAATCAGACTTCAGCTGACCATAAGTACTAGTGAAAGACAACAACACCAGTCCATAGTAGATATGCATTGCCAGAGCATACTACCTCAACCAACCTCTGAATCTTCATATTCTCACTCCTTGAAAGAACTGCCACTTCTGATCGTGGTGTTTGAATAACAAGATTCATGGTCCCAATCCTCTTAAATGGAATAGCAGTCAGGTTACCCCATTATTGAATTCTATCATCCAGGGGACTTGTCTTCCAGTACACCATAGTACTTCAGGAAACAACTATCCAACCCTGATCAATCTGCAGGAATAAGGCACACAACGGAGATTGCACAATGTCACATCTCAACCAGCTCCACTTCTAGAGATCATACTTCTAAAAGTGACCTTCTTGAGCACACACACAGTTGACCCTACCCTTGTCAACTTAGCACACACAGATGTCTCCTCTTCCAGGTCAGGAGTAGGTTTCAAACCAAAGTATCCCTTTGTTTGACACCTAAACACATCTTCTCTTCAACCAGTAGCTGCCTACTTGTTGAACAACATCTTCTAACATCACATAGAACATTAGTTTAACCTCCTTGAAGCAAACCCTCCTTGAAAGTCTTCAAGGTCTTCATATACACTACCCAGGAGAGTACAAGAATCAGTGATCAGGTGATTCTTACCAAGAAGAGTGGACTTGATGGGGCTCAAGTATCTTTGACATCTTCAGTGGAGTATGATGAAATCTTGAATACAGCAGCCTTTCATCCACATGGGGGGAAACTACATCAGAGTTTGAGTTTTGCCAGGTATTATGCAGCGGAAATCATAATACAACTCAACCTATGAACACGCACTTCACCAGATCAGCCTCCAAGACCATACCAAGTTTGAATGTGATTCAATACTGGCACAGCTGTCCCACACAAAGGCCAATTGCCAACCTCCAGAGACAGGTACACACCATTCCCGTCATGAACAGTCCATCCACCTACTTCAAGGGACCATTCAGGGAAAATACAGAACCTTTCACAAGTTCCAGCATCAGTACTAACATAACTCCTTGCAAGATACCAGAAAGTATCACCCATGGATCTCATCCAGAAACAGACAGGATGCCTGCTCTGATACCAATTGAAATTCTGGTGTAGTCAGAATTCAGATGTTCTACTCAAAGTCATGACATCTGATCCAACATTGTAACTAATACAGCAAGACAGTTATACAAATTAAAACCCTGTACTCAAGCACGCTTTCACGGTAGTCTCAACTTCTGCTACTGTATTACCTTAGAATGAAAGAACATTTAGTTATGTCCTTCTAGTACAGAGACACAACAGAGATCAAACACCATACTTACTTCTGTTGTGTTTGGACAGTTATCAGCATGATATATCAATATTGAATTGCACATCACCTGTTACTGTATTTCAATTTGCTGGCTTAGTACTGGTGTATCCTAACCTACAAGTCAAACAAGGTAACCTAATTTCCACACATTAGGGAGCTGACAAATGTGCTAGTTGTTAGTTTCATTAATTGTAGGTTAGTTGTTATTTTCCTGAATTTTAGCTCAGCTGTTGGATTCCTTAAATTAGCCTGAGAAAAATACTGAAACAAAAAAACTAATTTTCCTACAATTTAGCCCAAGCAGTCAGGTGTGAATGTTACAACATTCAGGTTGACATCCAGAACATATTCCTCATGCTGATTTTGTTATGTTCTTGAAACCTGACTGTGCTGACTTTGCTATACTGTACAAGACTAATCAGTCTCTACTCCAGTATCAGCCTACATGAACAACTGTCAAGACATCCAGTTTGACAGTTTCACTATGATCCTTTGGCCAGGTCTGTTATCCTTTTGAGGATCAGACTTACTTAAATACTGAACTGAGATCACCATGCCTAAAGTTCAGTATCTGCGGTCAGTGATGAATGTTAAAACATTCTGATTGACATTCACACAGAAGGATATGTACCAGATCTGTTATCATCTTGATTAGCAGACTGCAATACAACCTGAGTTATGACAGACATGATTATAACATGCAGAAGGAAAACAAACACAGAGAATTGTTTACCCAGTTCGGTCCAACATGACCTACATCTGGGGGCTACCAAGCCAGGAAGAAGATCCACTATCAGCAGTATTAATTCAGAGTTAAACTCCCCCGTTTACAACTCTTCACTTAATCCCTACCCAATGCAATCTATACCTAGGAAATCCTAGATAGAAACCTCCAGTTTCCATTCCTATCACTACAAATACAATGTAATATTCAAACACCTTGAACTTGCTTCACAACTTCATTCAAGAACATAATCACTCTTGCCTACAGGCTTTGAGTTACAAATACTCTCAGCTTTTACCACTGAGAAACACATGGTAACCTTCCCACAGATTGGGAGGTTTACCTCACACATACCCCTAAATTTTCATTCTATGAGGCTTACAAAAACTAGGTTACAGTGTGCTATTTATAACCTAATCACCCAACTGGATTTGGGCCTTCAGAAATCGCAGCAAACATGTTCTTTGCTGTTACAAATACAGCAGAAAATTTCTGCTACAAACAAGGTCTTCAATCCTAGAATCTCTCCATATATATCTCCTTATTTTGAGCCTATATATATTCTAATTGAGTCTTTAAGACCTCCACATGGGAGTTAGGATATTCACCAAATATCCTTACGAATCCCATAACATATACTGAATTAATTAATTCAGTTTTCTACACATGTGCGATGTCACAGTCATGATGTCGTGACATCGTACATGACATGTTGGTCCAGATGTTGAACTTCTTCAACCCAACATATTAAAACAACAGATATGATTACATTATTTGTTTTACAAAATTAATGCCAATCCTAAGGTATTAACAGTGGTCATTGGAACCACAAAAACAACTTGAAGTGAGTTGTATTTACAAATTAGAAGTATTCACAAAATGAGGTCAAAGTTGAATTAATGTTTATTCACAATGAGTATTAATGAAAAGAGTTTGAAAAATCAAAGGCATAAGGCCTAGGTTTCTAATTTGAAACAAAGTCAAAGTTTGCACATAAATGAGTTTGGCTTGGGTTAGAGTGGAGAGAAGAAGAGAAGGGCTAGTCCTAAACATGCAAAGATAAGAGAAGAGATAAAACCCTTGGAGTTCCTTTTCTTGAAATCATAAAGATGATTCAAGATGCTCCTTTCCTTTGGACTTAGCAAATTAAAATTCTGGTATCAGATATGAGATGTCGAATGTAATGTCACGACAATAATATCTGAATTACACTAGCAGAAGAAAGATATAGAAAGGTAAAGCACAGGACACAAGCAATTGTTAACCTAGTTCGGTGCAACTCACCTACGTCTGGGGTCTACCAAGCCAGGAAGGAAATTCACTAAAATAGAATCAGTTCAAAGACTCTCCGTACACTTCAACAAGTTACAATCTTTCTCACCTAATCTCTACCCGTGCAATTTCTACCTAAGCACTCTTAGATATGAGAACCCACTCACTTCCCTACAATCACACCTGTGATCTTAAACAACAATCCCTTGAGAAAAGAAAACACTTTTCAATAACACACTCTTGATTTTACTTCACAGTTTCAATCAAGAAGACACACTCTTGATTTTGCTTCACAGCTTTGATCAAGAAGACACACACTTGATCTTGCTTCACAACTTTGATCAAGTAGACACACACTCTTGCTTAACAGCTTTAGAGCGACAAATTACAACCACAAATCAGTCCAATTCAATCATCAAAAGATGACTTGAATGGCTTACTAGTCTCACGACTAAACAGTCACAAACCCTAGCTCTCTCTCTATATTTCGCTCAGTATTGGTTGTGTTGTAAAACAGGTTTTCTAAGTCCCTTTTTATAGAAGCTTTCAGCTGGGCTTAGACATCTTGAAAACCCTAAATCTACTTTCCAATCAAATCTTTTTATAACAGCTGGTTAGATCTCCTTGGAAAATAAGTAAATCAGGTTGTAATCCATGATTGAATGCGCCAGCTAATCAGATCTTCAATCATACATAGATTGCCACTAATTGTGCAATCACAAAACACCAGACATTCATACTGAATGTTCTATGTACAGGATGTCATGACATCGGGTCTGACATCCTGGAAAAATCCTGCATAATTCAATAATTCCTTTTATAACTTCCAGCAGGTACAACCATATCAGATGCCATGACCTTGTGTATGACATCTTGAGACAATCCTGCATGAACATGTCTTTCATTTAAGCTCCAGCAGGTACAACCATATCAGATGCCATGACCTTGTGTATGACATTCTGAAACAATTCTGCATAAGCATGTTCCTTAAGCTCCAGCAGGTACATATGATATCTCATGTTAAGACATCACACATAACATCTTGTGAACACTCTTTGTTTTACCAAAATTGCTACCAACACTTAGAATAAACACAAATAACTCAAGCAATCAATCAAATATATAGATTCAAGCTCCTAGGATCTCCACTTGGCTTGTCTCTCTTAACTTGGCTATTCATGACAATGGTCCTTCTTACTATCTCAAGATGGAATCCCTATGACACAAGAACAAACATCAAAAGGTTCACAACACAATAGGAGGAATGAACAAAGAATGAGTTTAGATTATGGGTCCTTTGAAGTCAACTTTAATATTTAGCATTCTGAATGCATGAGACCTAGTTGCTCTTCAACAAATTTAGCATTCTAAAGGCATGAGGCCTAGTTTCTCTTGAACTCCTTTAAGCATAGGTAAGGTCCTAATTCTAAGTCCTTTCTCCTTTTTGCATTGGATTCACACAAACAAACACAAAACAAACACAAAGAAACAATATATTTATATATAATAATGAGCTCAAATGAGCAAAAGGAAAATGGCATAAACATAAAATATGAGCTCAAGTGAACAAAGGGAAAAGCAATATGAATAAATGAGCAAGAAAGTAAATTGTATTAAAGTAAATTGCAAGAAATTAAATGCTCAAATTAAAGTTAGTAGTTAGTAGTTAATGTTAGTGTGTCATAAGATAATTTAGCGCTATGTTAAGAAATCGTAAGTGGACTAATGTAGTAGTCACACCTATCTGAGGCCGGTCAATAAAACTATAGGCAAGTAAACACAAGTTAGAGATCATGACTAGTAAGCCAAGCTCCTACAACTTGCCATGCCAAAAGAAAAAAAGAAAGGCCTTGTATGGATTTTAGGTTTTTTGCTTGACCAAGAAGCAACCTATCTTGGACACAAAGCAACTCACTTGATCTTTGATCAAGTTGAGTTTGATTTGGATCAAAGAAGGTTAAGCCTCTCATATGTCAAGACCAACCACAAATCATTAACTCATTGGCCAAAATAAAAAGAAGAAATGGGATGAAGATGAAATGAACAAAAGGAGAATTCAAATGAAATAGTCAAAGCACAATGACCAAATGTGAATCAAATCATCATCAACCAATGTAAAACAGAAGAAAAATGAAGATTAGAAGTCAACAAGTCAAACATATTTTTTTGGTATTTTTGGAATTAAAATAAATGCAAAATTAAAATGGACAAAATATGGTCAAACCTCAAATTCAACTCAAATCAACTTCAACAAGTCCAATTGAATTGTCATAGGTCTAACATGGTCAAATAAGGTTTGACAAATTTTTTCAACATTTTTTGAAAACAGAAACTATTTTAAATCAATTAAAAACAATAAAAATAACACAATATAAATTAAAATCTCAAATAAATCTCAAATCAATTAGGAGATTGATGAGACTGTTTTTCATAGACTTATCATGATCCATATGTGTTAAGAAAATATTTTTGGAATTCTCAAATATCAAAAAGTATTTAAAATGAATTAAAAACTATTAAAAACAAAATAATTCACAAAAAATATTAAATGAAGTCACAAAAATAATTAAAAATCAGATTATGAAACTAGATTTTTCAAGAATCTTTTTGCCATTGGTCTCATATTTTTATGACTTCAAATAAAATAGATATGAATTTTTGAAAATAAAAGAAATTAAAAGAAATTAAAACTGAAATAATAAAATAGAAAAAATGCGCGCCCTTTGGATCAGATTCATTAAATGATGTGGCTCCATCACACCGCTCAGAGGCGCGGTCATATGCTAGGCCTTGGTCAAGCGCGCCACAAATGGAAATAAAATAAGTCAATAGAACGCATGGCCAGGATTAGAACGTTGAAGCATCATCCAAGGGCTCAGAGGCATCCATGTGGGGATGGTGGTGGAAGCCACCATCTTCTCCGACCAACAAACAACTTTGGGCCACCACGCGCAGGTTTTTGAACCTCAACCAAAATGAAAAAGCATGGTACCAAAATGAAGCTGGGGTGATGTACATCACCCCTGTAACCTTGGATTGTGCTTAATGTTTCTATTAAGTGAGAAATTTGAGCTTGAAAATCTAGGTATGCAACCTGAAATACATCCAATCATGAAATCAAGACCACCACTGGCCTGCCTCTTGCTCGAGGACTTTAGAAAACAGTTTAAACACAAGCAATTCACATTGTATGATGAGATTCAAATCAAAACAGTTGAGTGACCTACCTTTAAAGAGCAGCTTTGAGCAGCACGATTTCTTCAAGCTTTTGCTTCCAATTTGATCAGGAGATGATGAGGATGCAAGGCTTAGGAATTGAAACTTGAAGATCAACTGATTGTGTTGAAATTCAAACTTGAATTTGAAAAATAAAAATGGAAATTCCTTTGAGTAAGGTTGGGTTTTGATTCCAGCAGAGTTTCAGATCACCATGAGGTTCCATTTGAATGAGCAATGCACATGTATTTACAGCTGGAGATGAAGCAAGGCAGTGAAATGCTCGTGTGCATGAAGCTTTGGGTCCTCCATGCACGGGCCTGTACAAGCGCATGTGAGGCCTAAAATTGATTTGAAATGCAAGCTGATATCATTTGAAGTTGAAATGGACGTGCAAAAGGCCTGCTGTTAGCTTATGCATCAAGTTACAAAGTGAATTGCATATTTGGTCATAAACATTCACCTCTTCGAAAGTCACACATAGAAAATCCAAACATGGTGGTGTTAGTAATGGTTGGAAAGCTCTTGACATAAGGAAAAAAATCTATGTTGGGATAAAATCCATTTGGAGTTTGGAAATTTGTGAAAACTGGCCTTGAAGTTTGAGGTACAAAACATGTCTAGGTTTCCTTTGAAATTTTTTCCCAAAAGTGACCAACTTCAAGCCCTTTTGTTTCAATGATGCAAGCCTCAAATGGAAAACCCTCCAACATCAAAGTTGTAGATATTTTTAATATGATCAATTCGGACTTCAATTTTGCATCATTTGGACTTTTCATGAGAATGTTATGGGCACTTGAAGTTGGACTTTTTCAAGATTCAATGGTTTTGGTCCAAAGTGACCTATAATGTTTTGTATTATCACATGTGTTTATTTTAGGATTATGAATTTTTGTCCAACATAAATTTTTAATTAGACATCTTGTGATTTCCAATTCAATTGGTATCACCTCAAAATCATAAAAAATAAGGAAGTTAGGTCCTTGGGAAGTTGACCCAAAATTAGGATTTCAGTCAAAATGACCTATAATGTTTTGAAATGAATGATGACCTTCCAAGTTTTAAATGGATTTTTTATGAACATTAAAGTTGTTCATATGGTTCTTAATAACATGTTTTCTCTTGGGGTCATCTTCATTTGACAAACATATCAAAAGTTAGGTCTCAGGGATCTTCAGTTTAGTCAGATGCTTGACTGGTCAACTTCTCAAAGCCAAACTCCAAATCTTGATGAATGAATGATTAAGGATACTCACATAGGCTCATATATGCATAAAATAGTGAATTAAATAACTTCCCTTTATTAATTTTGATCATAGGTTGAGGTTACTTCATGAGCAAGGCACAGTCAATGCATAGTTGAATTAGGGTTTCCTTGGGAAACAATCCTCAAGACCTTTGGATTATCTTGATCAAATTGACAAATTGAGATACTTGGGAGGCATATATGATGATTAAGAGATTTGGGAACCATTTTCATGCTTGCATTCATCTTCATCTAGCTATTTCATTGAGCTTAGGAGCCTCCTAGCAGCATGGGCACACATGATCACTTGAGCTTCAAAACAAAAGAGGTTAGTGACATATTTTTGTGCTTTTGGTTAGTAAACAAAATAAGAACAGAAATAATATACAATACAAGCATTCTTGGTGGTCTCAAACAAACTCACGCAAGTCTCAACCTAGGGTTAAGGAGCCACACATGCTATGATCCTTGAGGCAAATGCAATGAGCAATGATATGATGCAATGAGGGATCTTAGGGTCAAAATTAGGGTCTTACATCTACCATCCGGCCCCACTGATTAGAAATACCATCTTCAACAATCTTCTGAGCATCTTTGAAGGAGGACATGGGTGCCCCAACTCTCTTTTGCTCATCAATAGATAGAGCTTGGAACGGAGTTCCAACCTCATCCTCAGCTTCTACATAAGAGAAAGATGACAGGTGGCTTGCCAACAAAGCCTTTTCCCCACCGATAATAACAAGCTTACCATTCTTGACAAACTTCAATTTCTGGTGAAAAGTTGACGTGACGGCTCCTGTCTCATGTATCCATGGCCTTCCTAACAAACAGCTATAGGCAGGTGGATATCCATTACTTGGAATGTAATTTGGAAATCACTCGGACCTATCTTCACAAGAAGGTCCACCTCACCAATCACAGTCTTGCGAGAACCATCAAATGCTTTGACGATCACACCACTATATCTCATCGGAGCTCATTGATATGACAATCTAGAAAGAGTTGACTTGGGAAGTACATTCAAGGAAGAACCAGTACCAACTAGCACATTCGACAGAGCCTCCTCCTTGTAGTTTATTGAAATGTGCAACCCTAGATTGTGATTGCTACCCTCCTCAGGGAGTTCTTCATCATAAAAGCTCAGATTGTTACAGGAAGTGATGTTAGCCACAATACGCTCAAACTGATCCACTGTAAAATCGTGCTCTACATAAGCTTGCTCCAATACTTTTTGCAATGCTTCTCTGTGTGCTTCAGAATTCATGAGCAGAGACATCACTGAAATCTTGGAAGGGGTTTGGAGCAACTGCTCCACCATTTTGAACTCGCTCTTCTTGATTAACCGGAGCACCTCATCATCATCAATAGGCTTCAAACTGCAGGACTCACCAGACTCACGCTTTGGAGCGCTAACCAGGTCCACTACAGGCACATCCACCTTCTTATTGACAGACACATCTTCTACATTCTTCGGGAACATCGGCCCAAAAACACGACCGCTACGGGTCACCTTCGTCACATCAGCAATACTCATAATAGAACTAGTCGTAGATAAAGGAACCTCTTGACCATTCTCTAACATAGTCGCTTTGTACTGGTACAGGACAACCTTATCGGATACATACAGAACTGGACCCGCTAACCGTATAACCAACAGCGATACCAATCTATTGCTGACATTGTTACTGTTGCTGCTGTCAAATTGAATCACCACTCTCTCTGGTGTCTTGAACACTGGAACTATAGCATTCAGATTGTCACCCAAGTGACAAGACTGAAGTATCTGGATCGTACCCTCATATATCAACCTCTGGCTATCTCTCTTCACAACCATACAACCTCGAGGATTAACACTACAGATTGCACAACCATCACAATCATGCTCACAATCACTCACCAAATAGATATCCTTGTGCATTATCATCAAGGACCTTCTAATGAAATGGACATCGTAAACTTTGAACTCCCCAGGATAACCATCTACCATATTAACGGAAGGGTTACCATGAGTGGGTAATGGGTTAGCTTTGACATTTGGCGCACGGTCCTCAAAGGACACCATCCCATTTTTGACCAACTTCTGGAATTCATGCTTCAGGGGGTAACAGTTCTCGATAACAGTTCTCGATATCGGGCTTGTACCACCATGGAAGTGGTTCAGGAATCTGTGGAGGATTTCTCGGTTGCAAAAGGTTCTTGAAAACCAATGATGGATACAATTCAGCATAAGATATAGGAATCGGGTCAAAAGAGACCTTCTTCCTCTCTAAATTTTGTTGTTGATGATGATTGTTGGTATTGTTGCTGTTATAGTTATTTATACTTTGCGGTGGTTGTTGTTGACGTTGTTGTTGAACGGGAATTAATTGATTGTTTGAAAACACTGGAATGACATATGATACTTGATGATGGTGTTGACGGGGTTGTAAACATCTTCTAACATGAGTCCTCCTCTGCCTCCCAACGGGTACTACATTAGTCTCGCCTTCTTTCTTTCTAGCAAATCCACATCCGTACTTCTTACTAGACGAAACCTCCTCTTTAGACAACTGTCCCTCTTTGACACCTTCTTCTAACCTCATCCCCATGTTTACCATTTTAGTAAAATCACTAGGGGCACTGGAAATCATGCGCTCATAGTAAAATGAGCTCAGGGTCTTGAGAAAAATCTTAGTCATCTCCTTTTCTTCCAAAGGAGGGGTGATCTGAGCGGCAAGCTCTCTTTATCGCTGAGCGTACTCTTTGAATGTCTCCTTATCCTTCTAAGACAATGACCTCAACTGGTCTCTATCCAGCACCATATCCACATTATACTTGTTCTACTTCACGAAAGCCTCACCCAAATTAGTGAACGTGCGGACACTCGTACTACCCAAACCCATGTACCAGCTCAGAGCGGCACCAGTCAGAATGTCTTGGAAATAGTGGATCAGTAATTGATCATTATCAGTTTGTGCCGACATCTTTCTTGCATACATGATGAGATGATTGAGTGGACAAGCATTCCCCTTATAATTTTCAAAGTCAGGAACTTTGAAATTCATCGGGATCTTAACATTAGTAACCAAGCTATGTTCTGCAACACTCTTACCAAACAAATCTTTTCTCCTCAGGGTCTTTAACTCCTTTCGCAGCTCAAGGAATTGCTCTTTCATTTCATCCATCTTCTCATAAACAATAGGACCCTCAGATAGGTCGGAATGATAGATGGTGTCCTCGACACGAGGCAGGCTGTGAAGAATCGGTGGTGGAACAGACATGACCGAGCAAGATGCCGGCATGGAAGAAAAAGTAGGCGCGAAAACCTCAGGCAAAAAGTTGGGTGGCATTCCCCACGGGAATCCGACAGGCATGGCAGGGGCAAAATGAGAAGCAGGCACGATTGAAGAAATAACCTCCGAAATGACCGTCCTCTGAGGAGGAGGAGTTGCAGGCGTTGGAGAAGATTGACTTTGAGCATCTAGGACTGACTCCATCATGGAAGTCAGACGGGAAATATCTTCCTTCAAGTCTCCATTCTCTTGCTCTAGATGTTCCATGATTCTTTGATGATTGGCGCGAGTATTGTATCGATGAGTCAGCTTGGCTGAAGCACATAAGGAGAACCAATAAGACATCTAGAAAAAGAGAAACCTGTTTATGCAAATGATGCATGAAATGCATTGCTTGGTTGTTTTTTTAATTTCAAGGAACATACTATTTTATTTGCAAATAACAATTACACAATTAGATTGACCATAAAAATCTCTTTTATTTATATAATTTGGAAGGATTAGACTAAGTACAATTTCAGAAACCAAAAAATTACAAAATACAAGAGAAAAGGAAACTACTCATCCTAAGGATCCCTAAAAATAATGTCAAATGATCTAGCCGCAGACGCATACTTCCATCGGATGCGTCGTATCTCGGACTCAAAAGAAGTATTCAACTGAGTCTTCTCGAGGGCAAGCTGATCAACAATCTTCTTCCAAGCAATGGAAGGATGAGGCATACTAGAGGAAGATGAAACCTCTGGCTCTCGTTGTCTCTTCATTACTCGGTCTTCAAGAAGCTCAATAAGTGCATCTTTGTCCTTAGACTCAAGCTGCAACTCCTCATGCTTTCTGCTAAAAGCATGGAAACACTCTTCCAACATATCCTTCTCTTGCTTCATCTTGGCGAGTGCGTCTTCCAACTCCTCTACATCTTCGTTAGGGAGAGTTAATGGATCAACCACAACCATAGACACAGGTCTCTCACAAGCATAAGGCATCTTCAATTTCAAAGCTCTCTTCTTCACTCAAAGAGTGTAAGCTTCCAAAGCTACACAATTGCACGGACCAAGCTCGGATCTTTCTTTCCTATGCACATTATGCTAAGCATGTACAATCGTCTGCTTCAAATGTTGGGGATCTTTACCCTCTTGATAGAAAAGACCTTCTAACAGAGTGTTATTAGGTTTGTCTCTCAAGGAGAACCGAAGTTGACGATGAGCCAAAGCAAGGTTGTAGTTAATTCCTTCTTGCGTACCAATGAGAGGTGTAACACCCCGATAAAATATGATAATTATTTAATTTAAGTTTAAAAGTATATTATGATGATAATATGAATGAGAGGGTATTATTTTTCAAAATGAAAGATAAACCATTCATATATATTATTATTAGTATATTTATTAATTTAATTAAATAATTGGAATATTATTGGATTATTATTATTGGAATAATAAAGTTGGAATTGGAACGATTTTTGGAATCAGTGAAGAGTCCCATTTAGTAAAAAGGTTTTTTACACGTGAAAACAGAGAAGGGACTAAAAAGTGGAAAAAGGGCAAAAAGGAAGAGTAAGAGAAAAAGGGTTGAAGAAGGGAAAAGCTTGAAGTTAAAGGATTTGCCGGATTAACTCAGGTAAGGGGGGGAAATCCTTATTATTATGGGTTAGTATGATTGGGTCAATGGGTAGGAACATGTTTTAGGTTGAAATCCTTAATTCGCTTGAATTGGAATTATTAAGTTTTGATAAATACCCTTGAGTTGTGATGAATAAATTACGTTAAAACTGTGAATGAATCTATATTTGGATGAGTCGTAATTTTTTGGACGTGTAGCTTTTTACGGAATCGAAATCGGAGGTCCGGAAGTCCTCCAACGGCGAAAAATGCGGGTAATTCTGCATTCTGTTCGTTGTTAGTGCAGGAACAGCTTTCTGTCTTGCGTTAACCGGTTAACCTAGGGCGTTAACCGGTTAACACTGTTATGATAATTAAAAAAATTAATTTCTGTCTTGCGTTAACAGGTTAACCCAGGGCGTTAACCGGTTAACACGGTTATGATAATTAAAAACATTAATTTCTGTCTTGCGTTAACAGGTTAACCCAGGGCGTTAACCGGTTAACACTGTTGAAATACTGTAAAATTTGTATTCTGTCTTGCGTTAACAGGTTAACCAATTGCGTTAACAGGTTAACACTGTTTGAAAAGTGAAAAAATTGATATTTAAATATTGTGTACGTTTTGGAATGGAATTATGTGTACATATTGTATGGGCTTGGCTAGGAAATGTGCCATACGCGTATGGGCATGAGGCATACGTGTATGGGCAGAAGTTTGATTTTTCTGAGCTGTTGTTGTGCAGTTTTGGTCGTTTCAGCTGAGTGATGTAATTTAGCTGATGTATGATATAGTAGGGATCATTTCCCGTTGTTTTGAGCAGTATAGGTATTAGTAGAGTGTGCTAATACTGTGATTTATTAATTGGCATGACATGATATGATTCTGTGATAAATATGCTGATGATGTATGATGGTATGCATAATGCTGTGAATATATCTATTATGTATGCAATTGTGGATGGACTGTTTATGGCTTAGAGTGTGAGCATATGTCCATTGTGGATTGTTGTTGATGTTTGCATGCTAGGTGATTTAGCGTGCATAGCATAGCCTTTATGGTGGTAGCTAATTCCCATGGTGAGGAATTAGTGAGGGAGTCACTAGGTCTCAAATGAGTGGGACTAGTGAGCTTGGTAGCCGTATCTGGGTTTGATCGGTGAGGTTGAACTATGTGTTCACGAATAGTCGGTACCGCATGCATGGAGTCTCATTTCATAATGTTTGTATGGCGTATAATGTGAATGGATGTATTCCAATATTATACGTGTGTTTTGTGTTTGTGTGATATGATTAGGGTGATGAATGTGTTAATGCTTATTATATCGATTGAGGAACTCACCCTTACAACTATGTTTCAGGTAACGAGCAGTGATTGAGTAGAAGCTAGTGCTTGGAGTCTAGTGTAGTTCCTTAGTGGGTCATGCTCTGGTATATGTAACATCGGGACGGGATGTTTTACTTTGTTTTCATTTTTGGTTGTTGAACAATTTTACATGAAAAGTGTTACATGGTTTGCATGTTGTTAGATTTCTATCCGCTGCGAATTGTGCAATGTTTTATTTTGATTAATAAATGAGCATGACAAGTTATTTTGGTGAATGGTGTGAAGTGTCAAGTGTGACACCCTGAAATTGCATATCTACTCTGATTCATATTTTGTTGTTTTAATTAAAAATTGGGGTATTTCAGAAGGGTGTTACATTAGTGGTATCAGAGCATAGTCGGTCGAGTCGAGTCGTAATTATTCTGTTTCCCTGTATGTGATAGGTGTTGTGTAACCCTATCAGTACTTATTGTTTTAGCTTGTTGGGTTTTCAGAATAGAGATGGCTGGAAGAGGTAGAGACGATGCTGCGATTGTTGAGGCTCTGGGTATGCTCGCTGGAGTACTTGGAGGGAATCCGAATGTTGTGGGATTGGGAGCTGCTCGTCAATTGAGTGAGTTCCAGAAGAACAATCCTCCAATGTTCAAGGGAGCATACAATCCAGATGGTGCTCAGAAGTGGTTGAAGGAGATCGAGAGGATCTTCCGAGTGTCTGAGTGTGCCGATAACCAGAAGGTCAGGTTCGGTACGCATATGCTGTCAGAGGAAGCAGATGATTGGTGGGTTGCTGCCCGCACTGAGTTGGAAGCTGCTGGGAGTGCTGAGATCACTTGGGCGGTGTTCAGAGAGAGATTCCTGAGGAAGTACTTTCTAGAGGATGTCAGAGGAAAGAAAGAGATAGAGTTCTTAGAATTGAAGCAGGGCAACCGGTCTGTTACTGAGTATGCTGCTAAGTTCACAGAGCTGTCGAAGTATTACACTCCCTATGATGAGGCTACTGGGGAATTTTCAAAATGTGTGAAGTTTGAGAACGGGTTACGTCCCGAGATCAAGCAGGCTATTGGGTATCAGCGGATTAGAGTGTTTTCTGACTTGGTTGACTGTTGCAGGATTTTTGAACATGATACCAAGGCCAGAGCGGAGAGCTATCAGCAGAGGGTTGATAGGAAAGGCAAGAATCAGAATGATCGTGGGAAGCCGTATGCAGCTGGCAAAGGTTTCCAGAGACAGAGTGGGATGAAGAGACCTAGTGGGGGAGACTCCAGTGCCCCTGCTAAGTGTTACAGATGTGGTCAGGCTGGACATCGTATCCATGAGTGTACCAGTACTGAGAAGAAGTGTTTCAAGTGTGGCAAAGGTGGTCACTTGGCTGCAGAGTGCCGGGTGAAGACTATGACTTGTTTCAACTGTGGAGAGGTGGGTCATATCAGTCCACAGTGTCCTAAGCCGAAGAAAGAGAACCAGTCGGGAGGCAAGGTCTTTGCTTTATCGGGTTCTGAGACTTCTGAAGATGATCGTTTGATCCGAGGTACGTGTTATATTAATGGCTTTCCTCTTGTAGCTATTATTGACACAGGTGCGACTGATTCCTTTATATCTTTGGATTATGCTGTGAAACTTAAATTAGAGATATCTGAGATGCATGGGAGTATGGTGATTGATACTCCTGCGAAGGGTTCAGTGACTACTACTTCAGTTTGTTTAAATTGCCCTTTGAGTATTTTTGGTAGAGACTTTGGGATGGACCTCGTGTGTCTTCCACTAGTGCAGATTGATGTTATCCTGGGTATGAACTGGTTGGTGTTTAACCGAGTTTATATCAACTGTTTTGATAAGACTGTGATCTTTCCTGAGATTGAGGAAGGAAAGAGTTTGTTTCTATCAGCAAGGCAGGTGAATGAGGCAGTAGCAGATGGGGCAGAGTTGTTTATGCTGTTAGCGACTTTGGAGGCTAAAGATAAACTGGTGATTTGCGATCTAGCCGTGGTGTGTGATTTTCCTGATGTGTTTCCTGAAGAAGTGAATGAATTACCGCCAGAGCGTGGAGTTGAGTTCTCGATTGATTTGGTACCTGGTACTAGGCCGATATCGATGGCTCCGTACCGTATGTCTGCTGTTGAGTTAACTGAATTGAAGAGTCAGTTGGAAGATCTGTTGGATAAGAAATTTATTCGTCCGAGTGTGTCACCGTGGGGCGCACCAGTGTTATTGGTTAAGAAGAAAGAAGGTACTATGAGGTTGTGTGTGGACTACAGGCAACTGAATAAAGTGACGATCAAGAATCGGTATCCTTTGCCGAGGATTGATGATTTGATGGATCAGTTGGTTGGTGCGAGTGTGTTCAGCAAAATAGATTTGAGATCGGGGTATCATCAGATACGTGTGAAAATTGAGGATATTCAGAAGACTGCTTTCAGAACAAGGTATGGACATTATGAGTATTCTGTAATGCCTTTTGGTGTGACTAATGCGCCTGGGGTATTTATGGAGTATATGAATAGGATTTTCCATCCGTACCTAGACAAGTTTGTTGTGGTGTTTATTGACGATATTTTGGTGTATTCGAAATCAGAAGAAGAGCATGCTGAACATTTGAGAGTGGTTTTAGGAGTTCTACGAGAAAAGAAGTTATTTGCTAAACTGTCCAAGTGTGAATTTTGGTTAGAAGAGGTTAGTTTTCTTGGTCATGTGGTTTAAAGAGGTGGTGTTGCTGTTGATCCTTCTAAGATAGAAGCGGTATCTAAGTGGGAAGCTCCGAAGTCAGTTTCTGAGATAAGGAGTTTTCTTGGACTTGCAGGTTATTATAGGAAATTCATTGAGGGATTTTCTAAGTTGGCGTTACCGTTGACGATGTTGACTAGAAAGGGGCAAGCGTTTGTTTGGGACTCAAAATGTGAAGAAGGTTTCCAAGAGCTAAAGAGAAGGTTAACTACTGCTCCTATTCTGATATTACCAAGTCCGTCGGAACCATTTGAGGTTTACTGTGATGCTTCATTGTTGGGTTTGGGTGGTGTTTTGATGCAGAATAAGCAGGTTGTAGCTTATGCTTCGAGACAACTGAAGGTTCATGAGAGGAACTATCCGACACACGATTTAGAGTTGGCAGCTGTGGTATTTGTTCTGAAGTTATGGAGGCATTACTTGTACGGGTCAAGATTTGAGGTTTTTAGTGACCATAAAAGTTTAAAGTATTTGTTTGATCAGAAAGAGCTGAATATGAGACAGAGGAGATGGTTAGAGTTTCTGAAGGATTATGACTTTGGTTTGAATTACCATCCGGGTAAAGCAAACGTAGTGGCTGATGCATTGAGTCGGAAATCATTGCATATGTCTATGTTAATGGTTAAGGAATTGGATTTAATTGAGCAGTTTAGAGACTTGAGTTTGGTGTGTGAGAGTACTCACAATAGTGTTAAATTGGGAATGTTGAAGTTAACGAGTGGTATTCTGGATGAGATTAGAGAGGGTCAGAAATCCGATGTGCTTTTGGTTGATAAGTTGACTCTAGTGAATCAAGGTCAATGTGGTGAATTCAGAGTTGATGAGATTGGTGTTTTGAAATTTGGTAATCGGGTGTGTCTTCCGGATGTTACCGAACTTAAGAAGAGTATTCTTGAGGAAGGACATCGTAGTGGCCTGAGTATTCATCCTGGGGCTACGAAGATGTATCATGATTTGAAAAAGTTATTTTGGTGGCCGGTAATGAAAAGAGAAATTGCGAGTTTTGTTTATTCTTGTTTGACTTGTCAGAAGTCAAAGATTGAGCATCAGAAGCCGTCTGGGCTAATGCAACCGTTGGCTATTCCAGAGTGGAAGTGGGATAGTATCAGTATGGATTTTGTTTCTGGTTTACCGAGGACAATTAAGAATTTTGAAGCTATTTGGGTAAGTGTTGACAGATTGACAAAATCGGCTCATTTCATTCCAATCAGAATGGATTATCCGTTAGAGAGATTAGCTGAGTTGTATATTGAGAAAATTGTAAGTTTGCATGGTATTCCGTCGAGTATTGTTTCGGATAGAGATCCTAGAATTACATCGAAGTTCTGGGAAGGTTTGCAGAGGGCTTTGGGAACTAAGCTGAGATTGAGTTCTGCATATCATCCGCAGACTGATGGTCAGACTGAGAGGACGATTCAGTCACTGGAGGATCTTTTGAGGGCTTGTGTTTTGGAAAAGGGAGGTGCTTGGGATTGTTATTTACCTTTGATTGAGTTTACCTACAACAATAGTTTTCATTCGAGCATTGGTATGGTAGGAGATGTCGGACACCTTTATGTTGGTATGAGTCCGGTGAGAGTGCTGTGGTTGGACCGGGGATTGTTCAACAAACTACGGAAAAGATTAAGATGATTCAGGAGAAGATGAGGATTGCTCAGAGTCGTCAGAAGAGTTATCACGACAAGAGGAGGAAGTCACTTGAGTTTCAAGAGGGAGATCATGTGTTTCTTCGTGTTACTCCGATAACTGGGGTTGGTCGAGCTTTGAAGTCGAAGAAGTTGACACCTCGATTTATTGGTCCTTATCAGATTTTGGAGAGGATAGGGGAGGTAGCCTATCGTATCGCTTTACCGCCGTCACTTGCGAATTTGCATGAGGTTTTTCATGTGTCTCAGTTGAGGAGGTACATTCCTGATCCGTCGCATGTGGTCCAAGTAGATGATGTACAGGTGAGAGATAACCTGACTGTTGAAACATCACCTATGAGGATCGAGGATCGAGAGTTGAAGCAGTTGCGGGGTAAAGAGATTGCTTTGGTAAAGGGAGCTAGGGGAGGACCAGCAGGTGGCAATGTGACTTGGGAACTTGAGAGTCAGATGAAGGAGTCTTATCCATAGTTATTCGCTTGAGGTATGTTTTCGAGGACGAAAACTCTTTTAGTGGGGGAGAGTTGTAACACCCCGATAAAATATGATAATTATTTAATTTAAGTTTAATAGTATGTTATGATGATAATATGAATGAGAGGGTATTATTTTTCAAAATGAAAGATAAACCATTCATATATATTATTATTAGTATATTTATTAATTTAATTAAATAATTGGAATATTATTGGATTATTATTATTGGAATAATAAAGTTGGAATTGGAACGATTTTTGGAATCAGTGAAGAGTCCCATTTAGTAAAAAGGTTTTTTACACGTGAAAACAGAGAAGCGACTAAAAAGTGGAAAAAGGGCAAAAAGGAAGAGCAAGAGAAAAAGGGTTGAAGAAGGGAAAAGCTTGAAGTTAAAGGATTTGCCGGATTAACTCAGGTAAGGGGGGGAAATCCTTATTATTATGGGTTAGTATGATTGGGTCAATGGGTAGGAACATGTTTTAGGTTGAAATCCTTAATTCGCTTGAATTGGAATTATTAGGTTTTGATAAATACCCTTGAGTTGTGATGAATAAATTACGTTAAAACTGTGAATGAATCTATATTTGGATGAGTCGTAATTTTTTGGACGTGTAGCTTTTTACGGAATCGAAATCGGAGGTCCGGAAGTCCTCCAACGGCGAAAAATGCGGGTAATTCTGCATTCTGTTCGTTGTTAGCGCAGGAACAGCTTTCTGTCTTGCGTTAACCGGTTAACCCAGGGCGTTAACCGGTTAACACTGTTATGATAATTAAAAAAATTAATTTCTGTCTTGCGTTAACAGGTTAACCCAGGGCGTTAACCGGTTAACACTGTTATGATAATTAAAAAAATTAATTTCTGTCTTGCGTTAACAGGTTAACCCAGGGCGTTAACCGGTTAACACTGTTGAAATACTGTAAAATTTGTATTGTCTTGCGTTAACAGGTTAACCAATTGCGTTAACAGGTTAACACTGTTTGAAAAGTGAAAAAATTGATATTTAAATATTGTGTACGTTTTGGAATGGAATTATGTGTACATATTATATGGGCTTGGCTAGGAAATGTGTCATACGCGTATGGGCATGAGGCATACGTGTATGGGCAGAAGTTTGATTTTTCTGAGCTGTTGTTGTGCAATTTTGGTCGTTTCAGCTGAGTGATGTAATTTAGCTGATGTATGATATAGTAGGGATCATTTCCCGTTGTTTTGAGCAGTATAGGTATTAGTAGAGTGTGCTAATACTGTGATCTATTAATTGGCATGACATGATATGATTCTGTGATAAATATGCTGATGATGTATGATGGTATGCATAATGCTGTGAATATATCTATTATGTATGCAATTGTGGATGGACTGTTTATGGCTTAGAGTGTGAGCATATGTCCATTGTGGATTGTTGTTGATGTTTGCATGCTAGGTGATTTAGCGTGCATAGCATAGCCTTTATGGTGGTAGCTAATTCCCATGGTGAGGAATTAGTGAGGGAGTCACTAGGTCTCAAATGAGTGGGACTAGTGAGCTTGGTAGCCGTATCTGGGTTTGATCGGTGAGGTTGAACTATGTGTTCACGAATAGTCGGTACCGCATGCATGGAGTCTCATTTCATAATGTATGTATGGCGTATAATATGAATAGATGTATTTCAATATTATACGTGTGTTTTGTGTTTGTGTTGAGTATGATTATGAGTTGATGTTGCCGTTGCTGAATGTGTGATATGATTAGGGTGATGAATGTGTTAATTTACTTAGCATTACATGATATTTTATAATGCTTATTATATCGATTGAGGAACTCACCCTTACAACTATGTTTCAGGTAACGAGCAGTGATTGAGTAGAAGCTAGTGCTTGGAGTCTAGTGTAGTTCCTTAGTGGGTCATGCTCTGGTATATGTAACATCGGGACGGGATGTTTTACTTTGTTTGCATTTTTGGTTGTTGAACAATTTTACATGAAAAGTGTTACATGGTTTGCATGTTGTTAGATTTCTATCCGCTGCGAATTGTGCAATGTTTTATTTTGATTAATAAATGAGCATGACAAGTTATTTTGGTGAATGGTGTGAAGTGTCAAGTGTGACACCCTGAAATTGCATATCTACTCTGATTCATATTTTGTTGTTTTAATTAAAAATTGGGGTATTTCAGAAGGGTGTTACAAGAGGCACATTAGAGAATTCACCACAATAATCGATAATCTCCAAGCTACTCAATTAATTATCATACCAAACTATATCATCATTAGTGAGAGACACAAGTCTCTGAGACCACCTTAGACATTATTTGTTCTCCATAAACGCAGACGTCTGAGGCAAGTGCAAAATAAACCACTTGTAAAGAAGAGGAACACATCATACAATCGTTCCACCACCCTTAGAATTCCTCAAATGCAAAGAGAAGTACATATCATTCAACAAAGTAGGCACAAGGTTCCCAATCAAGAAAGTTATAATGGCGTTAACATCAGCAAAACCGTCAATGTTAGGGAACAAAGCTAAACCATATATGAGCAACACAAAGATAGCTTCAAAAGCATCCACACTACCGGCTTGAGCAAAGGTAGTAGCTACCTTGATGGGGAACTCAGAAGTCAACCCAAATAGCCCTCCTTTCTTCACCCAATGAGCCTCTATCTCAGACTTCTTCAAGTGAAGAGCTTCATCTATGATGTGAGATCTGGAAATCTCATCCAATCCACAAAAAGGCACTTTGTTAGAAACACGTATTCCCAAGAGATGGGCATATTCCTCTAACATAGGCACAAGATGATAATCTGGAAAAGTGAAGCAGTGCTAGAGAGGATCATAAAACTGAACCAACACACTCAAAAGTCCTTTGACCATATCAGCAGACAAAATAGATAGCAACTTCCCATGACGTTGCTTGAAGTCCAAGGGATCTGATATAAAGGATGATATCTTCCATAACTCTTTCAAATCGGTACATCTGAAACTGTACTTCTTAGTGTTCCTTCGTCCATAATCCATGATCTGAAAATATTTGCAAATAAGACCTCAGTTCCTTGAAATTATTTTATGGGATGAATGTTATGATGTGCATGAATGCATGAATGCAACAATCACAAGTAAGGGATCAGACACAAGGCAAACAAATAAGGGTCAAGGGATGAATCAAATCTTTGTCAAGATCAATCATCCATTTTGGTGGATTATAGTTTTCACCTTATCAACACCCAAGCTCCATTGATATTGACAAGGCTTGATTGGATCAACCAAGAATCAAGGGTTTATTGTGAGTCACGAGCATGGAGTCTGGGTAAGAACCATCCCAAAGGAGTGTTCTAAGGATAAAACCTATAGATCATGTTCTAAAAAGTTCTCAGAGTCTTAATTCCATCTATCGGATATTACAGGTGTAGCGGTAAATTCATGATCATCAAGCTATGGATAAGCTAGAGATCAAATAACAAGAGTCGCCAACACACTTTTGTTGTTTCCAAGGGAAAAGGGAAAAAGTACGCACAAAACCCAAAAGTAAGAAGTTTTCAAATAAAAACTAATAAAATGTCAGAGATTACAGGTAAGGGGGTTGGTTACACAGAGGGAAGGTGTTAGCACACAAAGTGTCCTAGGTACGCCTAGGGATCCCTTTTTTTGTGCATATGTATTTTGTACAAAATGTTGTTTACAAACAAGTAGAATTGGGGGATGAGAAGAGAATTCATTAATTATATTTTTGTGTTTGACTAGACCTTTGGACGTGTACCTACGTACCAACATAAAAATGAGGGATCAAAACCTCGTAGTTCGTGATACAAATTTCAAAGTGGATGTATTGCTTTTAACAAAATTTAAGTTTGAAAGGCACAAAGGCCTAAAAATGGTCTAAATGAGTTAGTTCTTTTTGGCTTTTTGAAAGTTTTGAAAGTTTATGTTAAGACATGTGTTTACAAAACATTCAATCTGAATGTTATGTATCTAAAGATTGCGTTTTTCATGCAAATCTGTGTATGATCATGTGGAGATTGAATGCGATATTCAAGGAGTAATTTGATTTAAAACCAGAATGATTTATTTTCCAATAAGGGATGATTAGTTGTCGTGAATAAGAAGATACGCAAGGAAAATAGCTTTAGGGTTTTATGATGCCCAGGCCCATTCAAAAGCTTATATTTAAAGGCCATGTAAAACCTGGTTTTAACACACAAGAAACGAACGAAATAGTGAGAGAGTTTTAGGGTTTTAGTCTTGTGTGAGCTTGTGTATTGTGAGCCATTCATTCATCTTATTGATGATTGAATTGGACTGACTTTTGTGTTGTAATTTGTCCACTCTAAGCTTTGAAGCATGAGTGTGTGTTTACTTGGTTGAAGCTTTTAAGTAAGATCAAGTATGTGTTCTTGAAGAGTGTCTTCTTTCTTTGTAATATTTGTTTTTATATCACTGTTGTGATTGAGGGGGAGTTAGTAGGGTCTCATATCTAAGAGTTCTTAGATAGAAGTCACACGGATAGAGATTAGGTGAAAAAACTGTAACTTAAAGTTGTTTACTGAGAGTCTTTGAACTAATTCTATTTAGTGGATTTCCTTCCTGGCTTGGTAGCCCCCTGACGTAGGTGAGCTTGCACCGAACTGGGTTAACAATTGCTTGTGTCACTTGTTCTATTGTTTATTTGTCTTTTATCCTGTTTATACTTTAGTTGTTGTTCAGATATTAGTGTCGTGACATTACCTTCGACATCTCATATCTGATACTAGAATTTCAATTGGTATCGGAGCAGGCATCCTGCTCTGGTTCTGGGTGAGATCTTGGGACGTTACTTTCTGGTACTATGGATAAAGACGGAGGATCTGTACACAGACCACCAATTCTGGATGGATCTAACTATGACTACTGGAGACCTCGAATGATAGCCTTCTTGAAATATTTGGATAATAAGGCTTGGAAGGCTATTCTAACAGGCTGGGAACATCCCTTCATTACTAAGGAAGGAGAAGTTACAACTGATAAGAAGGCTGAGGAAGAATGGACCAAGGAGGAGGATGAACTAGCTCTTGGAAACTCTAAAGCATTGAATGCTATATTCAATGGGTTTGAAAAGAAAATCTTCAGACTGGTGAACAATTGTGAGGTGGCTAAAGATGCTTGGAATATTCTCAAAACCACTCATTAAGGTACCTCTAGAGTGAAGATGTCTAGATTGCAGCTGCTTACTACTAAGTTTGAGAATTTGAGGATGAAAGAAGATGAAAGTATTCATGACTTCCATATGAATATCCTTGAAATTGCTAATGCCTCAGGAGCCATGGGTAAGAAGATGTCAGATGAAAAGCTTGTGAGGAAAATTCTCAGGTCACTTCCCAAGAGATTTGCCATGAAAGTGACAGCCATAGAAGAATCTCAAGATATCTGCAATATGAGAGTGGATGAGCTAATTGGATCCCTCCAAACATTCGAGTTGGCAATGAGTGATGGATCTGAAAAGAAAGTCAAAAGCATAGCCTTTATGTCAAACACTGAAGAAAAAGAGGAAGACAGTAGTCAGGATACTGATGAAGATCTGGCAAATGATGTAGCATTATTGGGGAGACAATTTAACAAACTCCTGAAGAGGATGGATGTAAGGTCAAAGTCTAATGTCAAGAACAACTCATTTGACATCAGTAGGTCCAATGATGCTGGAAGAAGAACAAAATCTGAGGAAAAATCCAAACAGGGCAAAAGAGTTCAGTGCCATGAATGTGAAGGGTATGGACACATTAGAGTTGAATGTGGGACCTACCTCAAGAAACAGAAGAAGAGTATTGTTGCTACTTAGTCTGATGAAAGTGAAACAGAAGGAGAGTCTTCCAATCTTGTGACTGCCTTGACTGGAAGATGGGGTCCTGATGAAGACTCAAGTGATGATGAAGTAACCTTTGATGAATTAGCTACTACCTACAGGAAGTTGTGTTAAGAAGTGAAGAAGTGTGTCAACAAGTGGAAAATCAGAAGAAATTGATAACCCAACTAGAGGATGAGAAGACAAAACACTTAGAAACCATTTCTAAGTTGAAGATCGAAGTTGTGTTCCTGAACTTCAAACTGGATGAGATGACAAAGTATGTCATAATGCTAAACAGTGGATCTGACACCTTAGACAAAATCCTCCAGACTAGAAAGATGGCAGGAGACAAGACTGGCCTTGGGTTCATTGAATCCTCTCCTGAGTGTAGTCACACTGGTAGCAAACCAAAGATGTCACATCAGGTGTCTCAACATTACAAGGAAAGATAACATAAAGGAAAACACCAAAGATGGAGATGTCATTATTGTGGGAAATTTGGCCACATAAAACCATTCTGCTTTAAGTTGTATGGCTATCCTAGTCCTACTCATCATCAACCTAGACCCAAACACCACATCCTTGTTAACAAAAAACAGTGGGTTCCTAGGGCTGGTGCTACTAACTTGATAGCTCACACTTCCTTCAGAGTTTCAGCCAAAGAAGACTGGTATTTTGACAGTGGATGCTCCAGACACATGATTGGAAGCAAAAACCTGCTAATTGACCTTCAACCTCATGCCACCAGCTATGTGACTTTTGGTGATGGAGCAAAGGGTGAAATCAAGAGGATTGGAAAGCTAAACTGTCCTGGAGTCCCTAACCTTGATAATGTGTTGCTTGTTAAAGGATTGACTGGAAACCTGATCAGCATCAGTCAACTATGTGACCAAGGTCTAAATGTGAACTTCACAAAAACTGAATGCTTGATTACTAATGGAAAAAATGAGGTGATCATGAAAGGAGTCAGGTCTAAGGACAACGGCTATATGTAGAATTCTCAAGAAACTAGTTATTCATCAATGTGTACTCTAGCTAAAGAAGAAGTGAAACTATGACATCAAAAATTGGGTCATCTGTATCTTAAAGGAATGAAGAGGATTATATCTGCTGAAGCTGTCAGAGGAATCCCAAAATTAAAGATTGATGAAGGAAGAGTTTGTGGTGAGTGTCAGATTGGAAAGCAGACAAAGATGTCACATCAGAAGATCAAACATGACACCACATCTAGAGTGCTGGAACTTCTCCACATGGACTTGATGGGACCTATGCAGGTGGAAAGTCTTGGTGGGAAAAGGTATGCTTATGTTGTCGTGGACGACTTCTCTAGATATACCTGGGTAAATTTTATGAGGGAAAAATCTGATGTGTTTGAGGTATTCAAAGATCTTTGCCTAAGACTTCAAAGAGAAAGAGAGTGTCGGGTTATCAGAATCAGAAGTGATCATGGGAAAGAATTTGAGAATAGTAAATTTGCTGAATTTTGTTCATCTGAAGGAATTGGTCATGAGTTCTCATCTCCCATTACCCCTCAGCAAAATGGTGTGGTAGAAAGGAAAAATAGAACTCTCCAAGAATCTGCTAGAGCTATGATTCATGCTAAGAAGTTGCCTTACCACTTATGGGCTGAAGCAATGAACACGGCCTGTTATGTTCACAACAGAGTAACCTTGAATAAAGGGACCCCAACCACGTTATATGAAGTCTGGAAGGGAAGAAGACCTATTGTCAAATACTTCCATGTGTTTGGTAGTAAATGTTATATCCTGGCTAATCGTGAACAAAGTAGGAAAGTGGACCCCAAGAGTGATGAAGGAATATTTCTGGGCTACTCAAAAAGCAACAGAGTGTTCAGGGTTTTTAATTCCAGAATAAAAGTTATGATGGAATCTATCAATGTTGTTGTTGATGATCAAGAGACTGATATCACAGACGATGTTGAAACATCTCTAAATGATGCCCCGGCTGATCTCCTGGACAAAAGTAATGAGAGTGAGTCCACTCAAGCTGAACCTAAAGCTGATAAAATTAATAAGGGACCCTCTATCAGAATTCAGAAGGATCGTTCGAAAGATCTCATTATAGGAGACCCAAATAAAGGGGTCACCACTAGATCAAGGGAAGTGATCTCATATGCCTGTTTTGTGTCCAAGATTGAGCCCAAGAATGTTAAAGAAGCCTTAACTGATGAATTCTGGATCAATGCCATGCAAGAAGAGTTAGGCCAATTTAAGAAAAATGAAGTGTGGGAATTGGTTCCAAGACCTGAAGGAATAAATGTTATTGGAACAAAGTGGGTTTACAAGAATAAATCTAATGAAAAAGGTGTGGTTACTAAAAATAAAGCAAGATTGGTAGCACAAGGATACACTCAATTTGAAGGAGTTGACTTTGATGAAACATTTTCTCCTGTAGCTCGCCTGGAGTCCATTAGATTACTGCTCGGAGTGGCATGTATTCTGAAGTTTAAACTGTTCCAAATGGATGTGAAAAGTGCCTTCTTAAATGGCTACTTAAATGAGGAAGTGTATGTTGAACAACCTAAAGGGTTCACATACCCAAATCTTCCAAAGCATGTGTATAAGTTGAGGAAAGCCCTCTATAGGTTGAAACAAGCTCCTAGAGCTTGGTATGATAGACTCACAGTGTTTCTCATTGACAATGGATATAGGAAGGGAGGCATTGATAAGACCTTATTTGTCAAAAATGAAGGAGGAAAGCTCATGGTGGCTTAGATATATGTGGATGATATTGTGTTTGGTGGGATGTCAAGTAAGATGGTTCAACATTTTGTTGAACAAATGCAGTCTGAATTTGAAATGAACCTTGTTGGAGAACTAACCCATTTTCTTGGGCTACAAGTCAGGCAGATGGAAGATTCTATCTTTCTATCTCAAAGTAAATATGCCAAAAATATTGTTAAGAAGTTTGGCATGGAAAATGCAAGCCATAAAAGGACACCTGCTCCTACTCATCTGAAAGTGTCTAAAGATGAAAATGGTGTCAGTATGGATCAAAGTCTCTACAGAAGCATGATAGAGAGTCTGCTATATCTCACAACAAGCAGACCTGACATTGCTTTTGCTGTATGTAGGTGTTTAATTGGCTGCATTATATGGTAAAACACTAATGTCTTGACTGATGTCATGACATGTATGTGTGACTACATTGTAGTTACTGCAGGACTAGCTAACACAGGATTATTGAATGCTGTGACATTCATACCTGTCAACAGATACTAAGGAACAGAAGTTCTGTTAGAACTTAGTATTCATTTGCAGTCTGGTTATCAAGGAAGAACCAGACCTGGCATAAGGCCTACTGACTGAATGTCAAACTGGATGTTGTGACATTCATCATTGACAGCAGCTACTGAAGATTAGGCAGAGTGGTGTTCTGCTATACTTCAGCATATTACTTAGTTTGTTCTTCAAGAGAATAACAGAACTAACTTAAGGCCAATTGTGTAAATGTTAAGTTGGACACTTTGATATTTATTAATGTAAGCTGTTACTGTAGTATGGTCATTTTGATCATGTACAGGTCAGCAAATTTGTACAGTCTGTTTTCTGGAAAAACAGACTCAGCATATGGACCTTGATGTCAAGCTGAATGTCGTGACATTCATTCCTGACAGCATATGCTAAATTGTAGGTTGTTCAGTTTTCTGTTTCAGCTTTTTCTCAGGCTATTCTTTAGGGATTCAACAGCTGAGAGAAAATCCAGGAAATCAACAACCAAGCTACATTCAATGAACCTAACAAATAGCCTATTTGTTAGCAACCTAAATGTTGAATTTGAGGGAACTTGTGTGACCTAAAATTCAGGAAAATACAGGTGTAAAAGCCCAGGTGCTGCAATATAAAAAGGAAGGCATTCCTTCATTCAGTTTCGGGGATTTTGAGGCGTGAAGATTTAGTGTGTCCATCATACTTCACTGCTGTATTTTGTGAGTCTAGTATTAGACGTATCTTGTAAGCCAAGCCATTATCAAGTAGATGATAGCTTTGGCATAGGGTGTTCATTGAGTTGTAAGTTTTGTGTCACTCAAAGCTTTTAAGCGTGAGTGCTGTGTATCTTGATTTAAGCTGTGAAGCATAATCAAGAGTTGTTTTTGAAGTGTGACTTCAAAGTGTCTTTAATATCACTGAGGTGATTGAGGGGGAGTGAGTAGGAACTCTGATCTTAGGTTAAGATTGAAATTGCATTGGGTAGGGATTAAGTGATAAGTTGTAAACGGGTGAGTTTAGCTTTGAATTGATACTACTAATAGTGGATTTCCTCCCTGGCTTGGTAGCCCCCAGATGTAGGTCATGTTGGACTGAACTGGGTGAACAATTACTTGTGTTATTTACTGCACTTACTGTTAAGTTCTGCATAATCCCTGTCTGTGCAGAATTAGATGTCATAACAACCAGTGTGACATCCAAGGTCTGATAACTAGAATTTCAATTGGTATCAGAGCAGGCACCCTGCCTGTGAAGTTCTGGGTGAGATCTAGGGAAGTTACTTTCTAGTACCATGGACAAGGATTTAGGACACTCAAACAGACCACCCATGTTGGATGGATCTAATTATGATGACTGGAAGCCTCGTATGATAGCCTTCTTAAAGTCTCTAGACAACAAAGTCTGGAGAGCTGTCAACAAGGGATGGGAACATCCAACGAGGACAGATGAAGATGGAGTCAGTGTGCAGATTCCTGAAGAAGATTGGGACAAGGAACAACAGGCATTAGCTCTTGGAAATTCCAAAGCCTTGAATGCACTGTTCAATGGAATCACTAAGAACATCTTCAGGCTGGTGCACCATTGTGAACTAGCTAAGGAAGTCTGGGATACCCTCAAGGTAACTCATGAAGGTACTTCCAAGGTGAAGATGTCCAAACTTCAGATGTTGACAACCAAGTTTGAAAATCTGAGGATGAAAGAGGATGAGACTATTCATGACTTTCACATGAATATTCTTGAAATTGCAAACACCTCTGGTGGACTAGGTGAGAAAATGACTGAAGAGAAACTTTTAAGAAAGATTCTCAGGTCCTTGCCTAAGAGGTTTGCTATGAAGGTCACAGCCATAGAGGAGGCTCAGGACATCAGCAATATGAAGGTAGATGAGCTCATTGGTTCTCTCCAAACCTTTGAAATGGGCTTAGGTGAGTATGCTGAGAAGAAGAAAAGCATAGCCTTTATATCTAATGATGAAGAGGAGTCAGAAGAAGGATATACTGGAGGTGATGAAAGCATATCAGAAGCCTTAGCCATGCTTGGGAGGCAATTCAACAAGTTCATGAAGAAGATTGATCAAAGAGGTAGACCTAATGTCAAGAACATCCCGTCTGACATTAAGAAAAGATCAACTTCTGAGGAGAAGTTCAACCATGGGAAGGGAATCCAGTGTCATGGTTGTGAAGGGTATGGACACGTCAGAGCTGAATGTCCTACTTACCTCAAATTGCAAAATAAGGGGCTAGCTATCACATGGTCTGAAGGAGATTCTGAAAGTGAATCTGAAGGAGAATCTGCCAAACATGTCACTGCACTAACCAGTGTTTGTGTCTCTGAAGATGACACAAGTGCAGATGAGCTGACATTTGATGAAGTTGCTGCAGCATATAAGAAGCTATGTACCACCAGTGCAGAAGTGCGTGCACAAGGAGAAAAGCAGAAGAAACTCATCAAGGAACTGGAAGATGAGAGACAGAAGCAACTGTCTGCCATAGAGGGGCTAAATGGTGAGATAGCCCTGCTGACCTCCAAGCTGAACCAGATGACCAAATCCATCAGAATGATGAATAAGGGAACTGACACCTTGGAAGAGATTCTAAAGGTGGGACAGCAGTCTGGAACCAAATCTGGGCTAGGATTTGGAAAAAGAGCTGAACACAAACGCCCAAAGGCTAGAGTTCAGAAGTTCAAGCGGATGTCAAAGCCAATGTCTCAACATCGAGAAACTAGGATGAATGATCATCAGAAGAGGAAATACCAGGATTGGAGGTGTCATCACTGTGGTAGGCTTGGACATATAAAAGCCTTCTGCTACTGGATTCATGGTTTCCCTAACAGAGCCTCACATGTCAGACCTAAGCATAAAACACGTAAGCGATGTGTTCCCATTAAGAAGCAACAATGGTATGCTAGGATAGCACACACTGCCCTAAGGGCTTCTTCCAGAGAAGACTGGTACTTTGACAGTGGATGCTCAAGACATATGACTGGTATGGAAAATCTACTGGTAGATATTCAACCTCACACTACCAGCTATGTGACTTTTGGTGATGGTGCCAAAGGAAAAATAAGAGGTGTGGGCAAACTGGACTGTTCTGGAGTGCCAAAACTGAACAATATGATGTTAGTAAGAGGACTAACTGCAAACCTCATCAGCATAAGTCAGCTGTGTGATCAAGGTTTTCATGTTCAGTTTACTAAGGAGCTGTGCATTGTGACAAATGGTGACAATCAGGAAGTTATGAGAGGAACCAGGTCCAAAGACAACTGCTACCTGTGGGAACCTGAACTCTCTAACTTTTCCACAACATGCTCCTCAGCCAAGGAAGAACAGGAGGTGAAGTTGTGGCATAGAAGACTTGGACATCTCCACTTACGGGGAATGAAGAAGATCATATCCAAGGAAGCAGTCAGAGGAATTCCAAAGCTTCTGATTGATGAAGGAAGAGTCTGTGGAGAATGACAGGTGGGCAAGCAAACCAAGATGTCACACCCGAAGCTGGGACATTCCACAACCTCCAGAGTTCTGGAACTGTTGCACATGGACCTAATGGGACCTATGCAGGTTGAAAGTCTTGGTGGGAAGAAGTATGCTTACGTGGTGGTTGATGACCATTCCAGATACACGTGGATAAGCTTCATCAGAGAGAAGTCAGATACATTTGATGTCTTCAAAGATCTGTGCATAAGACTTCAAAGGGAAAAGGACAGTTGTGTGGTCCGGATTAGAAGTGATCATGGTACTGAATTCAAGAATTCCAAGTTTGATGAGTTTTGCTCGTCTGAAGGAATAAGCCATGAGTTCTCCTCTCCTATAACTCCTCAGCAGAATGGAATAGTTGAAAGAAAAAATAGAACTATCCAAGAATCTGCCAGAGCAATGATTCATGCAAAGAAGCTCCCTATGCACTTTTGGGCTGAAGCAATGAATACCGCGTGCTATGTTCACAACAGAGTCACCTTGAGAAAAGGAACCTCCTCCACTCTGTATGAAATATGGAAGGGCAGAAAACCCACTGTGAAGTACTTTCATATTTTTGGAAGTAAATGCTACATTCTCACAGATCGTGAACAGAGAAGGAAGCTAGATCCCAAAAGTGATGAAGGCATATTTCTGGGATACTCCACTAACAGCAGAGCCTACAGAGTGTTCAACTACAGGACCAATGTCCTGATGGAATCCATAAATGTCATTGTGGATGATAAAGAGGAAGGAACCGATGTCATGGAGGATGTTGAAACATTCCTTGACAGTCCAACTGACAGTCCAGTCAAGTCTGAAGAAGTACAGGAACCTCCTCCTGAATGTGAAGTAGAGGCACCCTCCAAAGTGCCATCTATCAGGATTCAGAAAGACCACCCTAAGGATCTTATCATAGGGGATCCCACCAGTGGTGTAACTACCAGGTCAAGAGGAATAAACTCAAATTCCTGCTTTGTTTCCAAGGTTGAACCAAAGAATGTGAAAGAAGCCCTGACTGATGAATACTGGATCATTGCCATGCAAGAGGAACTCGAGCAGTTCACAAGGCATGAAGTATGGGAGCTAGTTCCAAGACCTGAAGGGTCCAACATCATTGGTACCAAGTGGATCTACAAAAACAAATCTGATGAGAAAGGAGTAATTACTAGAAATAAAGCAAGACTAGTAGCTCAAGGATACACTCAAGTAGAAGGGGTAGACTTTGATGAGACATTTGCTCCTGTGGCTAGACTTGAGTCCATCAGATTGCTGTTGGGGGTAGCATGCATCCTGAAGTTTAAGTTATTCCAAATGGATGTGAAGAGTGCATTCTTGAATGGCTACCTGAATGAAGAAGTTTATGTGGAACAACCCAAAGGGTTCTGTGATCCTAACCAACCTGAGCATGTATACAAGTTGAAGAAAGCCTTGTATGGGTTGAAGCAAGCACCCAGAGCCTGGTATGAAAGGTTAACCGAATTTCTGACCTCAAATGGATACAGAAAGGGTGGCATTGATAAAACCTTGTTTGTAAAGGATGAAGAAGGCAAAATCATGATAGCTCAAATCTATGTTGATGATATAGTCTTTGGTGGAATGTCAGAACAAATGGTTAAACAATTTGTTCACCAGATGCAGTCTGAGTTTGAAATGAGTCTAGTGGGAGAACTGACCTATTTCCTTGGAATGCAAGTAAACCAAATGGAGGACTCTATGTTTCTCTCCCAAAGCAAGTATGCCAAGAACATAGTTAAGAAGTTTGGTATGGATAATGCCAGGCACAAGAGGACTCCTGCTCCTACTCATCTGAAGTTAACCAAAGATGATGGAGGGCCTAGTGTCGATCAATGCCTGTACAGAAGCATGATAGGTAGTCGACTGTATCTAACTGCAAGTAGACCTGATATTTCTTATGCAGTTGGAGTATGTGCCAGATACCAAGCAGAGCCCAAGGTGAGCCACTTGAATCAAGTCAAAAGGATTCTCAAGTACATCAATGGGACGTGTGACTATGGGATGCTGTATTCACATGGGTCTGAGCCTGTCCTATCTGGGTACTGTGATGCTGATTGGGCTGGAAGTGCTGATGACAGAAAAAGCACATCAGGTGGATGTTTCTTCTTAGGAGAAAACCTCATATCGTGGTTCAGCAAGAAGCAGAATTGTGTCTCTCTGTCCACTGCAGAGGCTGAATACATAGCTGCAGGAAGCAGTTGCTCCCAACTGGTCTGGATGAAACAGATGCTCACTGAGTACAATGTCTCTCAAAATGTCATGACATTGTTCTGTGATAATCTCAGTGCCATCAATATCTCCAAGAATCCCATCCAACACAGCAGGACCAAACATATTGACATTAGGCACCACTTCATCAGAGATCTGGTGGAAGACAAGGTGATCACTTTGGAACATGTAGCCACGGATCTTCAACTGGCTGACATATTTACAAAGGCTCTGGATGCTACTCAGTTTGAAAACTTAAGGAGCAAACTGGGAATATGTCTCTCTGAGACCTTATAGCAACCACTGATGTTTGGGATAAATTGTTTAATATCTCTGCCTATTAAACAATTTGTACTAGGCTATGATGGGTCAACAGATCATAGCTATGCTGCTTACAACAAGGGTGGATACAAGAGGGTAAGGAGACACCCTACAGAGAGAAGGCCAATGTACCTGCAGGAGTTCAAGGATGCTGTTCATGCAGGAGTGGTTCTGGATGTCAGAAACAAAATCATGGCATCTGATATGGTGGTACCTACTGTAAAGCAAAAGTGGGTGATCACTTGATCGAAGCTGTGAAGCAAGATCAAGTGGATGTTAACTTGGCTGAAACTGTGAAGTAAAACCAAGTCTGGAACTCTGTCATTGTGCTCTGGCTATGTTGTTGGCTTTGGCAACATTTGTGACAAAAAGGGGGAGTAATAACCACCAATACCCCTGACAAACAGAGTGGGTCTCTACAACAGACTCTCATGACAGATCTGAAGATTCCCCCCCTGCAGCTGATGTTGAAGTTTAGGTGCAACTTCTCATATGTGTGTGCTGCTACGTGAAGTTTTTTCTTAACTTCCATGTGTGTGAGTGTGCTGCCACTCTGAGTGTATTAGCTAGTATTATTCCGCTGCTATGAACTCTGTTATGGGGATCAAAGTGTTTTAGCCAAAAATTTGCCAAAGGGGGAGTTTGTAGGTGTTTATATGGCTGCATTATATGGTAAAACACTAATGTCTTGACTGATGTCATGACATGTATGTGTGACTACATTGTAGTTACTGTAGGACTAGCTAACACAGGATTATTTAATGATGTGACATTCATACCTGTCAACAGATACTAAGGAACAGAAGTTCTGTTAGAACTTAGTATTCATTTGCAGTCTGGTTATCAAGGAAGAACCAGACCTGGCATAAGGCCTACTGACTGAATGTCAAACTGGATGTTGTGACATTCATCATTGACAGCAGCTACTGAAGATTAGGCAGAGTGGTGTTCTACTATACTTCAGCATATTACTTAGTTTGTTCTTCAAGAGAATAACAGAACTAACTTAAGGCCAATTGTGTAAATGTTAAGTTGGACACTTTGACATTTATTAATGTAAGCTGTTACTGTAGTATGGTCATTTTGATCATGTACAGGTCAGCAAATTTGTACAGTCTGTTTTCTGGAAAAACAGACTCAGCATATGGACCTTGATGTCAAGCTGAATGTCGTGACATTCATTCCTGACAGCATATGCTAAATTGTAGGTTGTTCAGTTTTCTGTTTCAGCTTTTTCTCAGGCTATTCTTTAGGGATTCAACAGCTGAGAGAAAATCCAGGAAATCAACAACCAAGCTACATTCAATGAACCTAACAAATAGCCTATTTGTTAGCAACCTAAATGTTGAATTTGAGGGAACTTGTGTGACCTAAAATTCAGGAAAATACAGGTGCAAAAGCCCAGGTGCTGCAATATAAAAAGGAAGGCATTCCTTCATTCAGTTTCGGGGATTTTGAGGCGTGAAGATTTAGTGTGTCCATCATACTTCACTGCTGTATTTTGTGAGTCTAGTATTAGACGTATCTTGTAAGCCAAGCCATTATCAAGTAGATGATAGCTTTGGCATAGGGTGTTCATTGAGTTGTAAGTGTTGTGTCACTCAAAGCTTTTAAGCGTGAGTGCTGTGTATCTTGATTTAAGCTGTGAAGCATAATCAAGAGTTGTTTTTGAAGTGTGACTTCAAAGTGTCTTTAATATCACTGAGGTGATTGAGGGGGAGTGAGTAGGAACTCTGATCTTAGGTTAAGATTGAAATTGCATTGGGTAGGGATTAAGTGATAAGTTGTAAACGGGTGAGTTTAGCTTTGAATTGATACTACTAATAGTGGATTTCCTCCCTGGCTTGGTAGCCCCCAGATGTAGGTCATGTTGGACTGAACTGGGTGAACAATTACTTGTGTTATTTACTGCACTTACTGTTAAGTTCTGCATAATCCCTGTCTGTGCAGAATTGGATGTCATAACAACCAGTGTGACATCCAAGGTCTGATAACTAGAATTTCACTGTAGGTGTATGTGCTAGATATCAAGCTGAACCAAAGGTGAGTCACATAAACCAAGTGAAAAGGATCCTGAAATATGTCAATGGCACTAGTGACTTTGGGATGCTATACACTCATGGATCTGAATTTGTGTTGTCTAGATATTATGATGTTGATTGGGCTGGAAGTGCGGATGATAGGAAAAGCACATCAGGAGTATGCTTCTTTTTGGGAAACAACTTAATAACATGGTTTAGTAAGAAACAAAATTGTGTGTCTTTGTCCACTGCTGAAGCTTAATACATAGCAGCTGGAAGTAGTTGCTCACAACTGGTGTGGATGAAACAAATGATGACTAAATACAATGTCACGCAAGATGTCATGACATTGTATTGTGACAACCTGAGTGCTATAAACATTTCTAAGAATCCTATTCAACACAACACGATAAAACATATTGATATCCGCCACTATTTTATTAGAGAACTCGTGGAAGATAAAATTATAGCCCTAGAGCATGTTGCTATTGATATGCAGTTAGCTGATATTTTTACAAAGGCCTTAGATGCAAATCAAGTTGAATTCCTAAGAGGTAAATTAGGGATTTGTATTTATGAAAATTTGTAGCAACTAATATGGAGTGGAAAAGGTAATCAAATTATTGTCTGCTTTCTTAAAATAAAGCGCCCCATTTATGGTAAATCATCACCTAGTCTTGGAAATACCATATATTACCTTTTCACACGCAACCTCACTACCTACTCCAACATTTACAACTCCCTGCTTCTTCCTCAAACTCCTCTGCTAGGGCAACTGAAATTTTTCAACAGAAACGTCAAGATGTCACAACATCAAACTCCATCTGGTTCAAAAACTACTAAGCCTACTCAAAAGGATAACACTCCTTCCATGGACTTTCTCGATGATGAGATTTTGGATGTGGTCCCTCTGTCTGTTATTCCAGGCGAAGCCCTTGATTTAAACCATCCCATGGATGCATCAGCTTTTGCATGCCCCAATCAAGGTAACAGCTCTAGTATCCCTTCTAGCTCAACTCATGCCACTAGTTCTAAGGAAGATATGCACCACACTAATCGTGTCATAAGAAACCTAGTCACTAGAATCCTGAATGAAGGACATTCTATGAAGGGAGTCTCTACTCCGCTGTCTAAAATGTACCCCTCTCCTGAGGTTGAACCTCATAGTGAGAAGGATGACGATTCCTCTAGATCTGAGAAGGACATGGTTGCTGAAGGTTTGTGCTCTCTAGGGCAAACTGTGTCTGGTAAAACAAAATCTGTGGCATCTACAACTGCCAATGCTTCCCATTTTGAGAAGCATGATTCTGCAAATAATGTGATTGACCTAGAGGATGATAGGTCTGATGATCAAGATGATATCTTACTTCATCACTTAAAGCCTAGCGTGGCTAAGCGTATGAAGACTAGAAAAGGTAGATATGTGGATGAAATGATGTCAGCTAAAACAGCTAAGAAGACTACTGGTGTAGGTCCTTCAAAATCTTGGAGCAAAGTTGATGTGAAGAAGAGGAAGGTTAGAGAAGTTTCTGAGTCTGACAAAGATGTTGAGGAAGATGTGCCTGACATCTCCCCTATGAAGAGGACCACTGTGAGGAAGTCCCCTATGAAAGTTGCTGCTGTACATTTGGATAATATCTCTTTCCATCTTGAAGATGGAGCTTCCAAATGGAAGTTTGTAATTCAAAGAAGGGTGGTTGTAGAGAGAGAGTTAGGAAAGGATGTTGTTGAAGTCAAAGAGGTCATGGACCTAAGAAATAATGTTGGGTTAATGAAGACCGTGGCTGGGTTATCTTAGTGCTATGAGGGATTGGTTAAGGAATTCATTGTAATTATTCCTGAAGATATTGCTGATAAAAACAGCAAGGAATTTTGCAAAGTATTTGTGAGAGTTAAGTGTATCAAATTTTCTCCCACTGTCATTAACAAGTTTCTGGGAAGAAGTATAGAGGGTGTAGGTGAATTGGAAGCTACAGACAATGAAGTCTGTAGAGAAATTACAGCAAGGCAGGTGAAAGAGTGGCCTAGTAAAAAGCATCTTTCTGCTGGGAAGCTGACTATTAAGTATGCCATATTGCATAAAATAGGATATGCAAATTGGGTTCCTACTAACCACATTTCCACAATTTCTAATACCCTTGGAAGATTTATCTTTGCTGTTGGAACCAAACTAAAATTTGACTATGGTAGATTTATGTTTTAACAAATTGTCAAGCATGCTTCTACTAATGCAGTAAAGCATCCTATAACCTTTCCCTCTATGATTTGTGGGATTATCCTGAGTCAACACCCTGGGATTCTTAGTACTAATGACCTACCAAGTAGAATAAAACCTGCTCTGTCAGTACACTATAAACTGTTTGAAGGCAGTCATGTCGAAGACATTTTCATGACATCTGCTATGAAAAAGCCAGCCTCAAAAGTTGGACTTATTGCTGAGCTGAAGGAAACGTGTAAAGAGCTGGGTGCAGGGATAAGGGTAGCAACAACTAGGAAAGAATCGTTGGAAGCCCTGATTGCAAGCTTGGAGCGAGCTGAATGTGAGAATATTGAACAGGCTAAGGAAGCTGAAGCCCAAACCTCTAGTGAGAGGTCTGCAACTAATGATGATACAAGTGGCAATTCTGTTTCTGATGCTGATGAAGCTGCAACCTCAAGCTCCTCTAGTTAGCTCCTTTGGATTTGGCCCTCATTCATGTGATGATGTTTTTTTGTTGTATTGATGGATGATATGGATTTTGGCAGTTATGTTCTGTTGCTTTAATGTTTATTTTTCTGGATTTTCTGGATTTGTTGGTTGGTATCTCATCTTGTTTAAAGTTGCTTATGTACTTGGTGCTGTAACCCTTAACTTTTGACATTTTGCTTCTTGACTGAATAGACATTTATTTTGTCTCTTTGGTCTCTTTTGGCTAAAAAGAGGGAGAATTAGAAATATGCTATGCTATAGATGATGTTACAGATGATGTTGGATGGGGAAGTGTTTTGTCTGTTTAAAGCAGATTGGTGCTAGCTGAAGGAGGAGGTGGTGTGTTCTGAGCACAAGCGCATGTGTGTTTATTATGTGTTTACTAGTTGCTATTTTTGCTAGTAATGTGTGTATGTTTACTTCTGCTGCTGAACTGATACTGTGATGTGTTCTGAGCACAAACGTATGATCTGGTGTATGTTTTAGCCAAAATTTGCCAAAGGGGGAGTTTGTTGGTTTTATGTGTTGACATCAATTTTGGAAAAACCTAGAGTTATCACAAGTTGTCACGCGTGTTGTCTTGACATGTGATATAAGTTTCCTGCAGGATGTTTAAATATGGTTGTGCAGGATTTAGCTAAGATGTCAGGCCCGGTGTTAAGACATGTGTTTACAGAACATTCAGTCTAAATGTTATGTATATAAAGATTGCGCTTTTCATGCAAATTTGTGTGTGATCATGTGGAGATTGAATGCGTTATTCAAGGAGTAATTTGATTTAAAACCAAAATAATTTATTTTCCAATAAGGTATGATTAGCTGTCGTGAATAAGAAGATACGCAAGGAAAATAGATTTAGGGTTTTATGATGCCCAGGCCCATTCAAAAGCTTCTATTTAAAAGCCATGTGAAACCTAGTTTTAACACACAAGAAAGGAACAAAATAGTGAGAGAGTTTTAGGGTTTTAGTCTTGTGTAAGCTTGTGTATTATGAGCCATTCATTCATCTTATTGATGATTGAATTGGACTAACTTTTATGTTGTAATTTGTCTACTCTAAGCTTTGAAGCATGAGTGTGTGTTTACTTGGATGAAGCTTTTAAGCAAGATCAAGTATGTGTTCTTGAAGAGTGTCTTCTTTCTTTGTAATATTTGTTTTTATATCACTATTGTGATTGTGGGGGAGTGAGTAGGGTCTCATATCTAAGAGTTCTTAGATAGAAGTCACACGGGTAGAGATTAGGTGAAAAGACTGTAACTTGAAGTTATTTACTGAGAGTCTTTGAACTAATTCTATTTAGTGGATTTCCTTCCTGGCTTGGTAGCCCCCAGACGTAGGTGAGTTTGCACCGAACTGGGTTACAATTGCTTGTGTCACTTGTTCTATTGTTTCTTTGTCTTTTATCATGTTTATACTTTAGTTGTTGTTCAGTTATTAGAGTCGTGACATTACCTTCGACATCTCGTATCTGATACCAGAATTTCAAGTTTATTTACAAATTTTATTTAAGAAAAGAAGTTTGAAAATGCAATGGCATAAGGCCAAAGTTTCTATCTTTTTGCAAAGTGGTCAATGTTTAGAACAAAATAAGTTTAAACAAATAAAGTTTTAAATGGAGGGAGAGATTTTGAAATTAAAGAAATGGGGAGAAGATGAAGAGACTAACCCTATGCACAAAATTAAAAGTTAAGAGTTGAAAAGATCTGACTGATGGGTAGCAATCCAATAGACAAGAATGTCAATAGAAACCCAGAATTCCCTTGGACATTTAGAATCAAGCAACACACAAATTCATAATTATATTATCTTGAAGAGCAAAGGCATCAAATAAAGATAGCCACATCCAAGCTTTAGCCATTCCATGTTCTTCTTCAAGATTAGCCCATGTAGCAGATGAATTCCACAAGTCACAGGTTAAAAATAACAGCTACACAATGATCATGTTGCAGATGAACTCAAAGGGATCTTGAATGATGTATCAGACGAAGTTTCAAATTGCAAGCACTTGATTTCTCAATAAGTTGGCATTGTCCAAGTCCTTTATCATAGGAATATTGCCTAAGTTCTATGTCCATTTATCCAAGATCAAGCCAACAGTCCACACAAAAGTTTTTTAGGGTTTTTTGTTGTTATTATGTACATTAATGGTCAAAGACCACACCAATAAACAAAGTGTACACAAACAAGATATATCACACAATATGGTCCAAGTGGACAAAGTGAAAATTGCATTAACATAAACAATTAGAATGATAAGAATAATGGCAAATGAATAAAGGCAAGAATTAAATGACATTAAAATAAATGGCTTGAAATTAGAAGTTAGTTGTTAATGAGTTAGAAGTTAGTAATGTTTTGCTTTTTCTTTTCATTTTAAGACATTCTTTGGAGAACACTCAACCTACTTATCACAAGCATGGATCCTTGAGCCAATACATCTTCCAAAGGAAGGAAAAAAGGCCAAGTTTCTACACAATACCATGAAAGAGGGGAGACTTACAATCTCACTAACTAGAATGTTATGCCTTTTGTGTCACAAATTTAGCGTTATGTTAAGCAATCGTAATTGGACTTATGTAGAAGTCACAACTATTTGAGACCAATGTCGTATTACGCGAAAAACCGGCGGGAAAACGAAACAACAGAGCCGCCACTGTGCGTTATTTATCCCAAAAGAGGGAAAGGAAACGCTCGAAGTAAACCTGGAAAAGACATGGTCTCGCGACCAGAGAAAGATGGGATCGGGAGTCGGTTATGCGAAGGGAAGGTATTAGCACCCCTACGCATCCGTCGTACTCGACGGGATCCACGCACAAAAGAAAGGATAAGGTTGCTAAAAACTGATCACAAACTGCACACAAGGCTGGAAGGAACACACAGAAAGTCAAGAGAAACAGGACTCGGCAGGATATCACATCCTGGGCCTACATAGTCTGTCAGGCACAGACATCAGAGTCGACGTAGTTCAGGGCAGGGGGAAACGTGCTCGCTAGGATGTCGCATCCTAGGCATACGTATCTTCTCTGACAGGAGAAGAATCAGAGCACTCGTAGCTCGGCTAACGCACGCCAAACAAAGCACAAATAGGAAACCGACTGCCAATCGTTGGACTTACGTCAGACTCCACACAAACAGGCAAACCTGGAAACCGAACGCTCATCGCTGGACTTACATCAGACTCCAAACCACAAACACACACAGGAAACCAACTGCCAATCGCTGGACTTACGTCAGACTCCTACAAACAAACCAGACACAGGAAACCAACTGCCAATCGCTGGACTTATGTCAGACTCCAACACACACAAAGGGTTGAAAAAGAAAAGGGCGCCCGGAGAGATCAGCTCAATCTCCTGCCTACGTACCTCATCTGGTATGAGGATCAGGGCGACGTAGTTCCCCTACACAAGGAAAGAACTTCTAACCTAACCAGATACAAAGGGAGACACAAACTACTAGGGAGACTACGACTCGAGCCTAGAAGTTATCATGCATACGATCCCTATGTTAAGGTTTCTATCTAACTTGCACAGGGAGAAAGCTATCCTAAACAGCACAGGCAAATACATACAAGCACAACAAGCAAGCACACACACTATATGCAAACAATTGGGCTCATACAAGGCTAGGCTGTAAAAACAAGCCAACTGGAATGGGGTGTAGTTAGCTCTTAACCCTAACATTGAGAGTTAGGGTGAAGCAGATGAAATGGGAAGTGAGGGTAAGACCTCACAGCTCTTATCCCTGGTCTGGGAGAGCTTCAAACAAATGAAAGTGTGGGAATCCAGAATGTGGGACTCTACTCCACATGACTGACACAACAAGGATCTTGGGTTTTGATTCAAAGTGCATCAACACAATGGTGTGAGCAAGATGAATGACTCAACAGAATAGCAGGGGATGGATTGCACATCCCTTTTATCTGCCAATTGCCTCTTAAGAGGTCTTTACCTGCTTGGCACAAAAGTAAACATTCACAAGCATTGCCTCTTAAGGAGGACTTCAGACAGGTGCCTGCCCATATAACAGGACAGGTCTTCCAGACTACATGAAGTCATAGAATTATACCTAGGTGGTAAGCAAACCACAAGCCCAGCAAAAGCAAGTTCAAAAGAACTCAAAGCAACTTAAGTACCTGTGAAAAATCTAAACTAATCAGTTCAACTGTACAGACAAACAATCAACAAGCAATAACAAACAGACAGACAATGTTCACAATGTGCAAGGCACAAGGCAAACTCAAATGAGCTAACATCAACCTACAAAACACACAAATGTTAGTAATCAAGAGCAAACATCAATGCTCAAATGAGGAAGCATCATCAACTATGGACTTGGAAGCTTAAACCTGAAATCAAAACCCACATGTAAGCCACAAACCACTAGGTCAAAGCCTAGGGTCAAAGATGAATCAAAAATTCAAAACAGAACATGAAATTTAACATGAATCATCTTTATTCAATCAGGAACACATCTCAAAAAGTCCCACATCAAAATCATTAATCATATTCATTTCATGAACAAAACATGGCAAGGTATGCAAATGATGACCACATTGAGACATCAGAAAGAACAAATGCACATTAAATCAAAAATGACTCAAAAAATCTTGATAAAATTCATGAGTAAACAGGACATACAACATGGTCATCACACAAATTTAGAGGCATTGGACATCATTAGGCATGGCAATCACATAGCATAAAACAGACAACCAAATGTGTGACACAAATTGTCACACCAAGTTAGCAAAATCATAAAACAGAATGGGAGCATGGGAAAAATCTCAAACCAAGGCCAAAACATCACTCAACATGTCTAGAAATCACACACAAAATTTCAGAAGCATTGGATCATTTTTGAGCATTTTATGATCAAATGAATAAGGCAATAGCACAAATGGACACATGTTCAATCACCCTAGGACAAATCATTTTTCCAGCCAAGCACAATTTGCATTTTAATGATCATAAAAAAGTAGACATGATAAGGATCATAATGCAAAAACTTGGAGATCATTTGGATTAATTTTCAATTTTATATGATTTTTGGAAGTTTGAGAAAAATTGAAAATGAAACATGAAGCAAGCATGAAAATGTGAAGGAATAATTGGCAAGGCAATATGGAAAGTGACTTCAGCCAGGTTCGAACCGGTGCAGAATTTGAAATTACCAAACGCGCCTAACTCAAAACGCCAGCGTTTTGATTCAACCCTAGTGCATGGCGCGCTGCATGGATTTCGTAGCAAAATTCAAAATGAACATGCAAGTTTCGTAGCTAAAACGTAGATAAACCGTGGCCAAAACTGGAAATGATGATGTTCATGCAAGCACGATGAAGATCATGAGGATCTTCATGCAATTTTTCCAGATTTTCACAAAATGTTCCAGAAATGAAAAATGAGCATATCAATCGGTTCATCATCACACATACATCAAGGATCCATGAACAAATCACGCAAAAACAACATATCCAAGCCAAATCGAAGAAAAGAAAGATTAACATCAAAACTTGAAATGCATGTATCTTGCTCAAAACAACACCAAATCACTCCAAATTTTCATCAGCATTATCACCAAACCATGCTCTACATGAATATCACAGGGATTTGCAAAAATAAGGAACTCGAATTCTGACCTGTTGAAGAACAGAAGTTGATTCAGCTTGCTTCAAGGCCTGGCAATGCTTCAATTCTCTTCCAATATGCTTAGTGAGATGAATGAGGATGAAAATGAAGCTCAAGGATGCACGAAACCAGCTGAATCTCCAACTGCCATGGACGCTTCACTCTTTGCACATAGCTCAATATGCCACGATTTCCTCTGCTTCCACGTCCAAATCCTCTCAACAGTGCCTCAGGATGATGAATGGATCAATAGAAATTGCTTATGCTTGAAGAAATTTGGAAAAAGTTTGAGAGAAAATTTTTGAGATTTTTTGTGATTCTAGATCTAAAATGTAACTTCTGATTAAAAACAGTTATGATTAAGTATATATACTCCATACTAATCCTGTTTTAATCATGTTTAAGCTTAATACCAATGTGATTAACCAATTTGAAAGTGTATGTGCAAAAATGATATTTCCACTTCATGCACCCCCATGCACGTGAACAATGCGTATTCAAAGCCCAAAATGCCTTAAAATGAGTCCATGCACATATTAGAATTGGTTTGGTATGCATATGTTCCACAAAAATGATTTTATACAATTTCCTTCCAAAAATTTCATGAATGAACCAATGATCATGCAATGAGATTTCATGTCAAGTAATGATATGCTTGGAAAATACATGTTATAAGGATCAAAATGCAGAAAGAATCACTCATTTTGGAGTTTTGGTTTGAAAGTTATGCCCATTTGAACTTTTAAGCACACTTTGCCATGATTGAACCAATTCTCCTTAACCACACATGAGAAATCCGTGATCTTGGACTTTTTGGAAATGGGAGAGAAAGATCTTCAACTTTAATGTTGGACAAAATTTCATTTAAAGCTTTCTTGATGATGTAATCTTGAGTTGAATTTGGTCCAAAACCTTTCCATTTTTGGCAAGTTCAAATTATAGGTCACCGGCTATTTTTGGAAAGTCTTGACCTGACCTCAAATTCTTCAATGTTGATGTTTGAAATGTCAAATGAGACTTGTTTGCACATGAATGAAGCATGCACTACGCCAAAAACTGGAATAGACAGCGCCCCTTAGAGGGCGCTTTATTACAAAAGCGCACTCTAAAGTGAAGAGCAAAAATAAGGAGCATACTATTGGAATAGACAGCGCACTTTAGAGGGCGCTTTTGTAACAAAGCGCACTCTAAAGTGAAGCGAAAAAATAATGAGGAAATGGAGGGACACCAATAGAGGACGCTTTATTGAAAGCGCCCTCTAAGGGTAACCTTAGAGGGCGCTTTTGAAAAAGCGCTCTCTATGTCCATGTACATTTCCAGTTTATAAGGCGCTTTTGGAAAGCCTTAGAGAGCGCTTTCAGAAGCGCCCTCTTGGGCCCCCTTTAGAGGGCGCTTTTGTAAAAAAGCGCCCTCTAAAGTGAAGTCAAAAAAAAATAATGAGGAAATGGAGGGACAACAATAGAGGGCGCTTTAGTGAAAGCGCCCTCTAAGGTTACCCTTAGAGGGCGCTTTTAAAAAAGCGCTCTCTAAAGCCATGTACATTTCCAGTTTAGAAGGAGCTTTTGGAAAGCCTTAGAGAGCGCTTTCAGAAGCGCCCTCTTAGGCCCCCTTTAGAGGGCGCTTTTTTTACAAAAGCGCCCTCTAAGGTCCCCTTTAGTAAACATTAAAATTATAACATATACTGCATGTCTCTTTATTTTCCCTTTCTACAAGCTATTTCGTTTACGTAACTGGGTTTTCTCTCTACTGCGTCCACCGTCTACTGCGATTACTCTCGTCCTCCGTTCGTTCTCCCTCCCTCACCGTCGTCGTCGCCGTCGCCTTTTTCTGCTGCTGCGTTCACGTTCACGTCCACCGTCACTGTTCACTTTCTTCTCCATCGTTACCGTCACCTTAAAGGTATTTCTCTTCTCCATCTTTACCGTTCACTTTCTTCATGTGTTTGATTAGGGCATTTTCTAAACTTAGTTTTACATTTTGTGCATTATGTTGATTAATGTTGTTTAGGGCAAACTGAGTTTTTTATTTCTGATTGAAAACTGATATCATTTGAAGTGTGTTTGAGCTTGTGCTTGGAAGTTTGATGATTATGGATGCAAGTTTGTTCATGTTCCAAACACCATAAGTTTGCATTGGTCTTTTGCATGCAGTAGGTGTGTGTGAGTTTGCATTGGTCTTTTGCATGCAGTAGGTCTTTTGCATGAGAAATGGAAGGTATATGAATGTGTTGACGTATTGAATCATTGTCTTACTTGGGTCTTATTGAATCATTTCTATATTACAGATAAAATGGCTAACCAAGACAATACCCATGCCGCGAATGAATCACGTAATAATGTTGAAAAAGAAATCAAACGAGGATTGACTGTTATGAAGTCAATCATTCGTGCAAGAGACAAGGGTGTAAAATTTGAAGTGCATTGGAGTGCTGAAGACCAACTAATTGAGCCTAACGGTTCAATGTTGGCAAGTTACATTGGTTTCCTTGTTCGACAACATATTCCGATTACATGTGATAATTGGAGAAGTCCGGAATTGAAGGTTGGCAAGGAAAAAATATGGTCGGAGATACAGGTACTTACCATATATTGTTATAAGTTTTTTTTGTTGACTATTTGTTAACCATATATTGTTATAATATGACTTTATAATAACATACTCCATTTGTATGTTTTTTAGAGATCCTTTCACATCGATGAAAGCCGGCAAAAATATTGTATTCAATTGGCCGGAAAAAGACTCTGAGGATTTCGATCCTTTTTGTGAAACAAATTTCTCAAGGATGAGGAAGGAAAATTTGTTGAAGGAGAACGGCCAATAAAGTATGCCGAGATTGTTTCAGCCGATGAATGGGATAACTTTGTCGCCAAACGAAGAAACGAAAAATTCCATGTAATGTCTATTAATTATGGTATTATACAATTGTTAAGTTACTTGGTTCTAATATGCCTTAAACTTTTTTATCCAGGAAGTAAGCGACAAAAATAGGAAAAGGGCATCAAAACCCGCGTATCCGTACAAAAAAGGGCGTACGGGTTATGCACGGTTACAACAAAGAATTGTGAGTATATTCAAATGCTATGAGCTTATACATTGTCACAATATGTTATAATTGATGATCTTATAATCTAATTCAATGTGTAGCTAGCCGAGGAGAAAAGTGACGCAACATCTCTTCCGGAGCACGTATTATGGAAGGCTGCTCGGGTTGGGAAGGATGGGGCTGTCGTTGAAGCGGTCCAAAATGTTTATGACGAATGTGTAAGTATATGTAACATTATTTCTTTAATTATATCGAAAATTTTGTTAGATATATAATTCAATTTTAATCTCCTCTAATAATATTTCAGGAGACTTTATCCCAAACCGTACCTTCAACCGAGGTCCAGGATTGCAGGAGCGTACTTAGTCGAGTACTAAATGTTCCTGAGTATTCCGGTCGTGTGAGGGGTAAGGGTTTTGGTGTGACTCCGTCGTCATTTTATAAAAAACCAAAAACAAAAAATCCTACCAACAAAGAGGTGATGGAGACCTTGGCGGAGTTAAGGGCACAAGTACTCCAACTGCAAATCGAGAATGCAAGGTATAGAGAGGAAAGGTGCGCCTCTGAGGCAAAAGATACTAGTGACCGAGCTAGTATCAATTATCAACCGAAATTTCCCGAGGTAATTATATATGTTATTATGAAATTAAAATAGCACTTTTTTACTTGACACATATACAAGTTAACAATAACATTTATTATTGGTTTAGGGCATTTCACCTTGTCAGCTGTATCTATCGTCACCAACTTATCGCATGGTTGGCAAGGGAAAAGTGCACAATACTTCGGGTGAATTACTTCACCATAATCCCCTCCCGGTGGGATTTATGAAAGTTTCGGTTGACCTCGTATTAGATACGGACGCCGTTCTACCATTACCTGACGTTGTTTCAGAGACAACGTTGATGCGAGATGCAGTCGGATCCTTTGTTGGTTGGCCGTCAGATCTAATTTTCCCTGATGCCGAGGTATATATGTTCTAAATGATTATGAATATTTAGTATTCACATTTCAATTCAGCTACAATTGTGATATTTAATCAATTATATGGTAATGTTAGACTCCTACAAGACCCACACATAAAGTTGGTAAAGGGATTTCAAGACGCATCGAGTCGGTTGCATCTCAAAAAGAGGTACAAATATATATACCCATTGAATTATATACGCAACGATTCTGTTGCATCACAAAAAGTCATGATTTATTTTATATGAATTTTTAGGTTCCCGGTCGAGAGTTGAAAAGCGCTGCTAAGGATATTCCAACGACGTCCGGGACAAAATCTCAAATTATGATGCGTCTTGAGAAAATGGTGGAGGAGTCCGATATTATGCATGGGGCCATTCGTACTATAAATTTTGATGAAGGTGTTTTCGGAGCTGCTCATTTCGAAATAATTGGAAAGGAGGACTTCCAACAACTTTTTGAACACGACGAATTGGGCATCGCTGTCATTCATACATACATATGGTACTCCGATCAATCTATAATTTACTTAGTTGAACAATTTATTTACACATTTCAATGAGTAGTCTAATGTTTATTATGTTTCTATTTAAGGTATATGTATGTAACATTGATGCGGGGAACTGAATTGTGTAACCGTTTCAATTTTATTGCTGCTTCCCGTATCAATGCAACGTTAATAACGAATAATCCAACATCCGTAAAGAATGATCTAGTCGATATATTCATGGCGGCCGGCGATAATACTACACCCAGTTTGTACTTTTTACCGTTTAATTCTGGCAACGGGTTAGATTTTCTTTCTAATAATTTCATTCTAATCTATGTATATCTTTTACGTAGAAAATTTTCATTCATCTAAATTTTTGTTTTATTTTACAGTGGTCACTGGGTGTTGGTTGCTATGGATCTTTCGAGACTAATAGTGTATTATCTCGATTCTTTATCTGGTGATTGGAGTAAATATCCGAATATGAAGAAGACGGTTGACGCGTAAGTGAAATTCCCCTAAATATTTGTGTGTATTTGTATATTTAATTATGTCTGTCAGATTGATCTCAATATACGTTTTTATTTTGTTAGGGCAATAATAAAATTTAGATTGAAAAAGAAATACCGCAATAGGAAGGACATTACCTGGATCAGAGTTCAGGTATATATTAAGTATCTTATTTTTGCTTATAATAGTGTTTGTTTTTTTGCTTATAATAGTGTTTGTAAGAAATTAACTATATATATATTGTTTGTTTTTCTGTGTAGTGTCCTCAGCAAAATAATTCGGTCGATTGCGGATTTTTTGTATTGAGATTTATGAGAGACATCATTGCGTTGAATCGTATAGACATCCCAAAAATGGTATGGAATAATAACTTAGGGTTTATTTTAATATTATCGAATATTTCATCTAATTTGTTACTAAATCATGAATATGTTTTATTCTCTTAATTGTAGTACTTTGAGGAATACAAAACTTACTCAAGAGCAAATTTGGATGAAATCAAGGATGAATTGTGTCAATTCATTGTTGATCAAAGAATCATATAGCTAGGTTGTATATTGTTGTACATATATGTATGGAATGTTGTTGTTGTATGCTGTTGTTGTATATATGTTGTATATTGTTGTTGTAATTTTACTAAATCATGAATATGTTGTTGTATATTGTTGATCAAAGAATCATATATTAATGTTGTATATATGGAGGATTAATGTTGTATATAAATGGATTCATGTTGTATATATTAATGGATTAATGGTGTATAACATTGGATTAAAGGATGAAATCAATATGAATTTTACACTTTTGCAGCATGCGAACAGGTTACCAATTAAATATCCACTGTTTTTCAAACAAATTTTTTTAAAATAACTAACACTTTAGAGGGCGCTTTATCCAGAAAGCGCCCTCTAAATACTTTACATTGACACCTTTAGAGGGCGCTTTTTCCTGAAAGCGCCCTCTAAACACTTTACATTGACACCTTTAGAGGGCGCTTTTTCCTGAAAGCGCCCTCTAAACACTTTACATTGACAACTTTAGAGGGCGCTTTATCCTGAGAGCGCCCTCTAAGGTGTCCCTTTATGGACCACTCCAGAGGGCGCTTTTTTCTGAAAGCGCACTATAATGTGGCCACTTTAGACAGCGCTTTCTCCAGGAAAACAAAGCGCTGTCTTTACCTATGCCAGCGCCAGATTAGAGGGCGCTTTAAAGCGCTGTTATAGGCCAAAAAAAGCGCCCTCTTTTCCCTTATTTGGCGTAGTGATGTCTAACCACTTCCCACCTTCAAATTCACAATTGACTGTGCAGTTGACCTTTGTTGACTTTTCAGGGCCTCAGATGATTTGATCATGCACTGATGAGTTCTGAGCCTTCAACACTTGGCCAAATTGCTTCAAGATGATCCTTGAGTCATGTGAACTCATTGGAATCACCCTAGGGCTTTGATCTCATGGAAAATGCTCTTGTTGCCTTGCACAGTTGAATCTCCTGACCAGTCTTGCCTGATGAGATGTGATGGCCTATGCAATATGAATGCAATGTTAATGACCTAATCAATGAAATGTATATACAAATGGGAGGATCAAATTTGAGGTGCTACAACTGCCCCTATTCAATCAACTGGGAACTTGAACGGATGAGAGCAACGGCTGTCAAACCTTCAAGGTAAACAGGGATTGAATACCAAGAACCGTAGAAATTTGCACTCTGCGGAAAATGAACAGGATATCTGCAACAGTAACCAGACAAGACGTTTATCGACGACTCTACTGGGGAGTTTGATTTTTATCAAAGGAAAGATACAGCCAGATGTCAACGGACGAATGGGAAAAACTCAACGTTTATCAACACCAAGGGAGAGGTTACCAGACATCAACGGATGACTGGGAAGACTCGACCAGATGTCAACGGACGAACGGGAGAAGCTTGACGTTTATCGACACCAACGGAAAGGTGACCAGACATCAACGGATGAATGGGAAGACTCGACCAGACGTCAACGGACGAACGGGAGAAGCTCGACGTTTATCGACACCAACGGAGAGGTGACCAGACATTAACGGATGAATGGGAAGACTCGACCAAACATCAACGGACGAACGGGAGAAGCTCGACGTTTATCGACACCAATGGAGAGGTGACCAGACATCCACGGATGAATGGGAAAGGAAGCGATACAACCAAATGTCAACAGAGAGGTGAACACTTCACTGGGGAAGGAAAAAAGGTATTTGCAACTAGAAACCAGACAGGACGTTTACCGACGACTCTACTGGGGATCTCTGACTGGGGAACAACCAGACATTTACCGATGAATGGGATGAGACTCGATGTTTACCGACATCGAAAGATGATGTTTACCGACATCGAAAGATGATGTTTATCGACATCAAAAAAAAGACGACCAGACATTTACCGATGACTGGGAAACAAGATATACAACCAGACGTCAACGGACGAATGGGAAAAACTCAACGTTTATCGAAACCAACGGAGAGGTGACTTTACTGGGGAAAAAGCTAATACAACCAAACGCCAACGGACGATTGGGAAAAACTCAACATTTATCGACACCAACGGAGAGGTGACCAGACATCAATAGATGAATGGGAAAGGGATACAACTATACGTCAACGGACGAATAGGAAAAACTCAACGTTTATCGACACCAACGGAGAGGTGAACACTTCACTGGGGAAGGAAAGAACAGATGTTACGAACATCGAAAGATGATGTTTACCGACATCAAACAAAGATGACCAGACATTTACCGATGACTGGGGTGGGACTCGATGTTTACCGACACCGAAACAATGGTGTTTACCGACACCAAAGAAAGAATGCACACGGGTGCAAACATGACACTTACCGGTATCACAGGAACGACATCTTCAATACGTCAAGGCAAGGCTAAACACTTGCTGGGGATCTCACTAGGGAGAATCAAGCTTTCCTTTCACGGACGAGTGAGGAAATAAACCTCTATGGGGAGTTATCAATCCTGAATGCTGTCAGGAGCAACTCTTGCAAATGTGCTATACAGGTGTTGAGATATGATCCGCCTCTGCCGGGGATACGGTCTTATTAGGTTTAACACATGAATGCATATGTTTGAATTTTTTATGGCGTAATGCTCCATATTGAATGGAAATGCTACGCGATTTGAGGATGCAATGATCACTACATGCAAGATGATAAAAACTCCTGCTGGGGAGCAAACGGGTTAGATTCTCCAACTCTGTGGGGATACTCTGTCTGAGGAATACTCTGCGGGGAGTAGCACCGACTTCTCACTCATGCTGGAGAATAGCATTGCTGCTGGAGAAAGGATCCCAACGGGGACAACCTTCACCGATTACAATCCACTCGGGGACTCTGCTAGGGAAACAGCCAATGGCGACTTACTGGGGACGGCCAACCCACAGGTAGGATAAACTCTGCTGGAGATAATTTTCGTCGGACCTGATCCACTCGGGGAACTTGCTGGGGAAAACCATCAACACAACCCTCTGCTAGGGAGATCCGCTAGGGGAAAACATTCCACACTCTGATGGGAAAAGGCATAACTCTGTTGGGGAAGTAACATACCAGACCATGCTGGGGTAGACATCCACGAACCTGCCGGGGAAAAGCGTTCCCGACCACGCTGGGGATAGCAGTACTTCAAACCCAACTGCTGGGGAATAAAACTACTCACTGACACCTCCGCTGGGGATACAACATCCTGCTAACTCGGTGGGGATTAAAAAATCTTCAGACTCAGTGGGGAACTTGGCAGCTTTCAGACTAGCTGGGGATAAACCACTTCCAGGCCTGCTGGGAAGTTAAAAACTTTAGACCTGCCGGGGATTGAACAGCCTTTGATCTTGCTACTGAAGGACACACGACCCACAGACTCCTCTGCAGGGGAAAATAGTTCTGATAGCTTTCAGACTTGCTTGGGGAAACATCCTCAATCCTACTAAGGAATTCCTGATCTTGAATACGATGGGGAAGACAAGTCCTGAGCTTGCCTCAACTGCTGGGGGAAACATCCCTCTCACACTACTGGACAGTATTGACACATCCCTGAACAAACCGCGGCTTATCTGCTTCAGCCAGGAATCAAAGGTAATAACCTGCAAAACAACAAGACAAACATGCCCCCAGGGGATTGCATGGACAAGATACACCCAAGTGTACTCAACATTCAAAATGATTTTCAAATGTTTTATCTTTCTGCACGTTATTGTCTAGCCTTCATGTTTTTATATGCAATGTTTATCAAAAATTCGGACGTTTTTGCAAACAAAACAGTAAAAATAAAAACAAGAGAGCAATTTATCTGAATAACGACTTTTATTGATTGAAAATGGGCCTGAAAAGGCGAATACATCGGGGAGCAATTCCTAGAAAGAGGTAATTGTGCACAAAAGGAAAAATCTATCCTAATGGCAATGTGAATACGGCATCCACTATTTCCCAATTCTGTTATAACTCACAGATCATCAGCTTTCTCCCGAATTCCTTGCTTTCTGAGAAGAACGACTGGACCGATCATACCCTTCGAGATGGTAGACGATAAAGCGCGATGAAGTACAGATAACTCAGACTGTAGTCTTCGCTCTAATCCCTCTTTTGCCTGGATCGCCCTTTCGGGTTTTCAGTCCACCGGGATACCCATTTTTGCCTAAGCCGCCCTTGCGGGTTTTCGACTTACCGGGTGTACATATTCTTTTCATTCTTTATCCCTAACTTTTGCCCGAACCTTTCTTTTTTTTTTCTTTTGGTTCGCCGGGATGCCCTTTTTTGCCTGGACTCTTTTATTCTTTTTGTCCAGCGGGTCAATTTATGCGAAGTATTTTTTGACTACATCTGAGTTAACAGGGGACGGAAAATCTTCACCATCCATAGTTATAAGCATCAAGGCTCCACCGGAGAAGACCTTCTTAACAACATATGGACCTTCGTAATTCGGAGTCCATTTGCCCCTGTTGTCTGTACCGGGAGGAAGGATCCTCTTCAAAACAAGATCACCGATCTGATAGCTTCGAGGATGCATTTCTGATCAAAGGCTCTCTTCATCCTTCTCTGATACAACTGCCCATGGCACACAGCTGCTAACCGTCTTTCCTCGATAAGGCTCAACTCGTTAAACCTTGTTCGAATCCACTCGGCTTCGTCAAGCTTGACATCCAACAAGACTCTCAGAGAAGGGATCTCCACTTCAACAGGTAGGACCGCTTCCATACCATACACAAGGGAGTAAGGGGTTGCCCCGGTCGACGTACGTACTGAAGTACGGTACCCATGCAAAGCGAAAGGCAGCATCTCATGCCAATCCTTGTACGTCACGACCATCTTCTGCACAATCTTCTTAATATTCTTGTTTGCCGCCTCTACAACACCATTCATCTTTGGTCTGTAAGGAGAAGAATTGTGATGTTCAATCTTGAAATCTCTGCAAAGCTCTTTCATCATCTTGTTATTGAGATTCGAACCATTGTCAGTAATGATTCTCTCAGGAACCCCATAACGACAGATGATTTCCTTCTTAATGAACCGGGCCACCACTTGTTTGGTAACATTAGCATAGGAAGCTGCTTCCACCCATTTGGTGAAGTAATCAATCGCAACCAGGATGAAGCGATGTCCATTAGAAGCAGTAGGCTCAATCTTCGCAATCATATCAATGCCCCACATCGCGAACGGCCAAGGCGAATTCATGACATTCAGAGGGCTTGGTGGTACATGCACCTTATCAGCATAAATCTGACATTTATGGCACTTCCGAGCGTATTTGAAACAATTGGATTCCATAGTCATCCAGTAATAACCGACTCTCAACAATTTCTTAGACATTGCATGACCACCAGCATGGGTACCAAAAGATCCTTCATGCACTTCCTGCATCAACATGTCTGCTTCGTGTCTATCCACGCATCTGAGCAGAACCATGTCAAAGTTCCTCTTGTACAGCACATCATCCTGATTCAAATAAAAGCTTCCAGCTAGCCTTCTCAGGGTTTTCTTGTCATTCTTCGACGCACCTTCAGGATATTCCTGGCTTTTGAGGAAGTTCTTGATATCATAATACCACGGTTTTTCATCAACAACGGACTCGGCTGCAAACACATACGCATGCCTCTCGAGTCGATTCACCGCAACATGTGGCACATGATTCCACCAATGAACTTTAATCATGGACGACAAAGTAGCCAAGGCATCAACCATCTGATTCTCATCCCGGGGGACATGATACAACTTCACCTTCTTGAAGAACGTCAGGATTCTCCTAGTGTAATCTCTGTAAGGAATCAAATGCGGCTGATTGGTATTCCAATCTCCATTGACCTGATTGATCACTAGAGCGGAATCTCCATATATGTCAAGAGTCTTGATCCTTAGATCGATGGCCTCTTCTATCCCCATGATGCAAGCCTCATACTCAGCCTCGTTGTTGGTGACGTCAAAAGTCAGTCTGGCAGAAAAAGGTATATGAGCACCTTTAGGATTAATAAGCACTGCCCCAACACCGTTGCCATTCACATTCACAGCCCCATCAAACATCAATGTCCACTTGTCATCAGGATCCGGTCCTTCCTCGACAAGAGGCTCTTCACAATCTTTCATCTTCAGATACATGATGTCTTCATTAGGGAATTCAAACATCATCGGCTGATAATCATCAATCGGTTGCTCGGCAAGGTAGTCTGACAGAATACTACCTTTGATGGCCTTCTGCGACGTATACTGAATATCATATTCTGTTAAAATCATCTGCCAACGGGCAACACGTCCGGTGAGAGTCGGCTTCTCAAAGATGTATTTCACTGGATCCATCTTAGAAATCAACAAAGTGGTATGGTTCAACATATACTGCCTCAGTCGGCGAGCAGCCCAGGCCAAAGCACAACAAGTTTTCTCAAGCTGTGAATATTTGATTTCACAGTCGGTAAACTTTTTGCTAAGGTAGTATATGGCATGCTCTTTTCGACCAGACTCGTCATGCTGTCCCAATACACACCCCATCGAGTTCTCAGTCACTGACAGGTACATTATCAGAGGCCTCCCAGGAACTGGAGGTATGAGGATTGAAGGTTTCTGTAGATACTCTTTTATCTTGTCAAAAGCTTTCTGACAGTCATCATTCCACCTGATTGCTTGATTCTTCCTTAGCAATTTGAATATTGGTTCACACGTGGCAGTTAGGTGAGATACAAATCGTGCAATGTAGTTCAATCTCCCTAAAAACCTACGAACCTGCTTTTCAATTTTCGGTTCAGGCATCTGTTGAATAGCTTTTACTTTTGTTGGATCAACCTCAATCCCTTTCTCACTGACAATGAAGCCCAACAGCTTCCCGGATCTCACCCCAAACGTACACTTGTTCGGATTCAGCCTCAGTTTGAACTTTCTCAACCGATCAAACAACTTCTGCAAATTTACCAGGTGCTTCTCTTTTGTCTGCGACTTCGCAATCATATCATCCACGTACACTTCAATTTCTTTGTGCATCATGTCATGAAAGAGAGTCGTCATAGCCCTCTGATAGGTAGCACCGACATTCTTCAGCCCAAATGGCATCACCTTATAGCAGAACGTGCCCCAAGGTGTAATGAATGTCGTCTTTTCCATGTCCTCTGGCGCCATCTTAATCTGATTATAGCCAGAAAAACCGTCCATGAAAGAGAAAACCGAGGATTGAGCAGTATTATCAACCAATACATCAATGTGAGGTATGGGAAATCATCTTTCGGACTTGCTCTGTTCAAATCCCGGTAATCGACACACATCCTGACCTTGCCATCCTTCTTCGACACGGGAACGATGTTGGCCACCCACGGGGGATAAGTGGTCACTGACAGAAAACCCGCGTCCAACTGCTTCTGAACCTCTTCCTTGATCTTAACAGCCATATCAGGACTAGTTCTCCGAAGCTTCTGCTTGACTGACGGACAATCTTCTCTGAGAGGTAGTCTATGCACCACAATATCAGTATCCAACCCAGGCATATCTTGATACGACCAGGCGAATATCTCCACATATTCTCTCAGCATCTCAATCAACCTTCTCTTGACATCTTCTTTCAAAGCAGCCCCGATCTTAATCTCTTTCTTGGCGTTCTCAGTACCCAGGTTAATGATTTCCAACTCCTCCTGATGAGGTTGGATGACCCTTTCCTCCTGCTTCAATAATCTGACCAATTCTTTGGGGAGTTCATAGTCTTCCTCACTCTCCTCTTCAGCTTGGTAGATGGGATTATTGAAATCTTACTGAGCCATAACAGAACTGTTCATAGTTGGATCCGTAAGATCGATTCTGCATGTTTAATGCTTTATTTTAGAAAACAGAGTTCAAGAATGTCACAAAAAACAAAAACATTTCCATTTTTATTTTTTGAAAAGTGAAAAACAAAAACAGAAAGACAGGGATCACAAAATTGTTTGCAAAACGTCCTTTATTAATGATATCATTGAAAAACATGATGAGGCCCTACAATGAACCACTACGCCTTGGGCAGAACGTAGGGTTTTGTGCAAAATGAAAAACAAAAGAAAATTACTCTGTTTGTAGAGTAACTTGGATCACATCTTCTGCTGTCCAATTGTTGATCGACTCCCCTGGTGCACACGGGCGAACCCAGTTGTTCAGATCAAAATCACTGTCCTCGTCTTCACTACTGGTTGCAAAGACATCACCGTGATTCATCAGCCCAGCGCTGGTGAAGGAACTCGGCCCTTTCTGCTCAATCTGCTCCGCTTGCAGAGGTTGATAACCAATACCGAACTTATCTTCTTTGACAGGCAAATCCACCATCTTGCCCCAGCCTTCTGACTTTTCAGAGTTGACAACCTCCACTACCTGCTTGTATGACGCAATTGAGGCACCTGGCTTCTTCTGCTTAGCAAAAGCCACCCTCTCAAGAGCAACAGTCTCGAATGCCTGGCATAAAGTTTCATGGATCTCGCCATCCACCTCTACATACTTGAAAGAGGATAGGTGACTCACCAGAATATCTTCTTCACCGCACACAGTCACAATCTGACCGTTCCAGACATACTTCAGCTTCTGGTGAAGAGTTGACGAAACTGCCCCAGTTGCGTGTATCCAAGGACGCCCCAAAAGACAACTATATGCTGGCTGGATGTCCATCACATAGAAGATGATATCAAATACCTCCGGGCCAATCTTCACTGGCAACGTGACTTCACCAAAAACAGACCGTTTGGATCCATCAAATGCACGAACAATCAGATCGCTCGGAGTAAGGACAACCCCTTCAACATCTATCTTGCTCAAGATCTTCTTAGGCAGCACATTCAAAAACGAGCCAGTGTCTACCAACACATGAGACAACACTGCACCCTTACACTCCATGGTGATATGCGGCGCCTTGTTATGGTTACGACCTTTAGGTGTCAAGTCCAAATATGTGAACCCCACACCATGCCTGGTACTCACATTAGCAATCACGCCCTCCAACTGGTTGACAGAGATCTCTTGAGGCACGTATGCCAGATTCAGCACTTTCAACAAGGCATTACGGTGTGCCTCAGAGCACAGAAGCAATGAGAGTATAGAAATCTTGGACGGAGTCTGATTCAGCTGATCTACAATCTTGTAGTCACTCTTCTTAATAATCTTCATGAACTCCTCCACATATTTCTCAAACGAACCCTCAGGCGCCTCCTTTTGAGCAGATTCTTCATCAACCACCGCTTGCTTACCCTTAGCTTTGGCGAGAGCCTCAACATTGTTATCCCTCAATGGTTGTGGTGCAAACAGACGACCACTCCTTGTGAAACCTCCAGGTCCCCCAACATTGTCCACAACAGGACTCACAGTCACAGGCGTTCTAGCTGGCATCTCAATTGTTACAGGAGTCTGATTAACTGGTCGAGTCTGACTTTCAGCCCTTTTGCTGCTGCGATAAGCATTGTCATACTTCCACGGAACTGCTTTACTGTTCTCAATAGGTCTTCTACCGGTCACAGCGATAGTAGTTGGAGCACTGACGGTTACAGGAGCAGAAATGGTAACAGGAGCACCAATAGTTGTAGGAGCACTGACAGTCCTTTGGCCACGTCCCTCAGACGGTTTGAAATAAATGGTGACAGTTGACACCATCCTGCGTTCTTTCACAACCCGATTAAACTGTAAACAGCCTTCATCCATCAGACTCTGGATACCAGCCCTCAACTGCATACACCCATTCTCTGAATCTTCACAATCTGTACAGCCCTGGTCACAGCCCGGGAATACTCCCCCACTTAACAGACGATCCTTCACAACCAGCAATGAAGTCTGAACATTACCAACATCAACTATCCAGTCAACATCTTCTCCATCTTCCAAATTTTTTACCCTATGCGCACCATGCTGAGGCATAGGATTGTTCACAACATTCGGCACAGGAGCAAAATTGATAGTTTTGGCGTCAATTAAGTCCTGGACCTTATGATGAAAAGCCCGGCAGTTCTCAATATGGTGCCCCGGTGCACCAGAATGGAAATCACAACGAACGTTGGCATCATACCCAGGTGGTATCTTTGTCAACGGAGCCATAGTTCGCAACTCAACAAACCCTAATCTGAGCAATTCGGGCAGCAATTCGGCGTATGTCATTGGCAACGGGTCAAAACGACGATTAGGCATCCTCTGTCTAGGCTGATACGGACATTTCTGTTGTTGTTGTTGTTGTGGCGGTTGAGGTGCAGGAATGGTTACAGCGGCAACCTGGCGGTATTGACCTCTGTTCATATTCCTCCTGCTGTGCACAGCATTCGTCTCACCCTCTCTCCTGTGAGGTGCCCCAGCAAATGGTTTCTTCGAAGATGAGGAACCAGCATCCTGAATCTTCCCAGCTTTAATCAAGCTCTCTGTTCTTTCCCCGCAAATTACAACATCTGAAAAACTACCGAACGGGCAACTCCCCATCCGGTCCATGAACACACCTTGTAATGTACCTATGAACATATCGGTCAATTCCCTTTCCAGCATAGGACGTTGCACCCGGGCAGCTAATTCTCGCCATCTCTGGGCGTACTCCTTGAAACTCTCTCCCGATTTCTGACATAGACTCTGCAACTGAGTCCGGCTCGGCGTCATGTCCATATTATGTTTGTATTGCCTCAAAAAGGCTTCACCCAGATCTCTCCAACTACGAATGGATTCTCTCTTCAGCTCCATGTACCAGTCCAAGAAAGCTCCAGACAAGCTATCCTGGAAGAAGTACATCCACATCTTTTCGTCATCTGTGTAGGCAGAGATCTTCCTATAATAAGCCTGCACATGGGTGCGAGGGCAAGAAGTACCGTTGTATTTATCAAAAGATGGCGCCTTGAACTTATAGGGGATCCTCAACCCTTCCACCAGGCCCATATTGGTAACATCAAAACCCAAAGAGTTTTGACACTCCATGGCTCTGACTTTTTCATCTAGGGCATCAACCTTCCGATCCCTCTCTTCAACTCTCCCAACATCATCGTCTTCACTAAGCAGTTTGAACATATCTTCCTGCCTGTCAACCAATGGAGCAGGATGTCTAACGGGAGCACGGGTAGCTCTGGCATTAACAGTCTCTGCAGTAAGAGGTTGTCCATTAATTTTGATCCCTCTCAAATCATCCCCCACGACATAATCATTGGCGGGAGAAGCAGCAACAACACCATCATTCACAAGAACACCCACTGGCGAAGCACGACTAGGAGGTGGGAGTACAGCTTCTTGTCTCTGGGCTAAGGCACGCAGCTCCTCTTGCCCTTGAACGACCCCTTGCATCATTGTCATGAAATGGGGCATGTTAGCCCTCATCTCAGCCAACTCAGGTTGCACTTGGTCCATGTTCCTCTGTTGATTCAGTCTGGTTACGTAGCGGTGCGGACGTTGATCAGCTATCCTGTCTGACACAGGAACCAGAGTGAGAAGTCTCGAGCAAGAACACCTGTAATGCAAAATGATATGGGTATGATGCTTATGATGCGTATGATGCACATGATATGTTCATTTCTCAGGCATTCGAGGGCCTAATTCATCTCTCAAGAAATGGCAACCTGCAGCAAGAACAACACAGAAGCAACATACACAAGATAACTGAGCACAAGGTGAACCATCAACAGCCAACTCTATAGAAATGAGTAACAAGGATCATACAACAAAGGTTCAAATGATCAGAGTACAACAATGAATCCCATCCAACAAGCCTGGAGGTGATTCTCAACATACACAACAGAGATACGAGCTAAGACAAATGGCTTCCAGGAATGAGAGTCTTCAGGTATTGACACTGGTCTATCAATAGGTCACATTCTGAACATTCTGGCAGAGGGGTGATCTTCTCCTTCAATTGTCTTCTGAGCTCCACAACTTCTCCTCCAAGTTGGCTCTCTGATGCACGTCTCGAATCTACTTCCTTCTTCAACTGGATGTCTTTGTCTCTAAGCTGCTTCTCCAGGTCTCTGATCTTCTTCTGATAACTGGCTTCAGCTCTCTGCAACCTCAAGCACTCCCGATGTTCTGTATTCAACAAGGCCTCCATCTCCTCATAGGACCTCTTCTTCCTCTTCAATCTACTAGCATCTTCACCCTGCATGCCTTTGAGTTGATGAGCCAAGTTCAACTTGTCAGCTTTGGCTTTGTAAAGCTCCATCTGGGTATCCTGTTCCTTCTCCTTCAACTGACGATTCTCCATCAAGGCTTGCTTATACTGCTCAGCAGGCACACTCTCAGCAAGGATCAAAGGTGGTTGCTCTTGCAATGACTCCATCCTATCATAGGGCAACAACAAAGTCTCAACTCTCTTCTTGACCCAATCAAGGTAATCAGGCATAGCTACTGCAAACTTCTTCCCCATAACAGCTCCATCCTTGACACCAATGGACTTCCAAGCTCTTCCTACTTGCTCCAATCTAGCAGGGTCACTCCGCTTCTCAAAATACACACTTTCAGCTATCTCAGCATCAAGTGGTCTTCCATTCATCACAAACCCCAACTGGCGAAGAGAAAGAACCGGGTTGTAATTGATGCAACCCTTAGTCCCTATAAGTGGCACATTACGAAACTCTCCACAACTCATGATGACATTACGCACATCCATCCGGTAAGACTGTCATCTGATATCATAAGAGGTAAGAGACATAATCCTCTGAGTCCACTTATGAGTGCTCTGAGCATCCACAAAAGGTCCACTGACTGGCAGGAGATACAAGAACCATCTGAGCAACAATGGGAGACAACATCTGATAGCTCCACCCTTACCATGCCTACTATGGATAGCATAGTAAGTGTCAGCTAACAAAGTAGGAACTTGGTTTCCTCCAATGAAGATAGTGACTACAGCAAAGTCCACAAAATTGGGCATACTCGGGAATAACACAATCCCATAAATCATGATAGCCAACTGAGCATGAAAAGCTTCCCAATTCCCCTTCTTTGCTTCCTCCCTAGCCATCCTCAACAGGAACTTCAAAGGTAACCCCACTACATCACCACTGGATTTCCAATTGTCACTCACTTCCTTGATACTCAGATGGAGAGCTCTGGCAACAACTCTGAAATCAACCTCCTCGGGGACATCCAAGAAAGGCACCTGGTATCTGATCGGGACACTCATCAAGATAGAATACTCCTCAAGAGTGGGCGCCAACTGATAATCCTGAAAGGTGAAACAACGGAGCTCCGGGTCGTAGAACTGGAGAAGAGTCTGCAACGGCACTGGATCTACCACCATCTTCAACAGTGTCAACAAATCCCCATACTGATCAACAAACACCTTCTGATTACCGCCGGTCAGAAAGTTGCTCAACTCTATCAGAGACGTCAAAGGCTCACGGTGAAAACTGTAGGAACAAGTCTTCCGCTTCAACTCGGGAACGGATGCCATCTCTTATAATGAACAGACCCCTGAATGAACCTGAGAAATGATATGCATGCAGAGATTAGCTTTTTTCTTTTTCCTCTTTTTTTTTTCATTTCTTTTTTTTTTGCATTATTTTTCGAAAATAAACATGCTATGATGCAAATGATGCAAACACGACTGGCTGGTTGTGCATCTCGGAGCGCAGGTTCAAAGCTTCGGCTTGAATTCGGAACCACAAATTCATCTGAGACCCAAAATCATCTGAGCTAAGTCACCAACAGGACCACAAGTCACCAATAAGTCACCAACGGTACCTGTAATAATGAGCATCCCCTCCCCACTCACGGGTGTAACCTAGGCCAGGGTAAGGTCAAGAGAAACGCAAGATAAACAACCCTTTCATAGAATATCATCATGTACACACCAGATGTATGCACCGATAATACCCCATCAGGATCTGAACTGCTCGTGATATCAAGTTCCGCTAAGTGGCGCAATACCACCCGCTTCCCAAGAATCACTCTATTCCTAGGTGTCCTAGAGTTCACTCATAGCCTGGGTATTGGGCCTTTTACCTCATGTAACTCCCACCCCAACAGAGAGACAAACACAGCACAACCAGCACAGATGCACATATGATGAATGCAAACATAAATACAAACATAAATGCAATAAATGAAACAGCAAAAGCACCCAAATCCTATCCTAGAGAGCGCTAGGAGAGACTCGCTTAGGGAAGATGGACCAGCAAGAGGTCAACTTCCGAAATCCCCAGCAGAGTCGCCAGCTGTCGTATTACGCGAAAAACCGGCGAGAAAACGAAACAACAGAGCCGCCACCGTGCAATATTTATCCCAAAAGAGGGAAAGGAAACGCTCGAAGTAAACCTGGAAATGACATGGTCTCGCGACCAGAGAAAGATGGGATCGGGAGTCGGTTATGCGAAGGGAAGGTATTAGCACCCCTACGCATCCGTCGTACTCGACGGGATCCACGCGCAAAAGAAAGGATAAGGTTGCTAAAAACTGATCACAAACTGCACACAAGGCTGGAAGGAACACACAGAAAGTCAAGAGAAACAGGACTCGGCAGGATATCGCATCCTAGGCCTACGTAGTCTGTCAGGCACAGACATCAGAGTCGACGTAGTTCAGGGCAAGGGGAAACGTGCTCGCTAGGATGTCGCATCCTATGCATACGTATCTTCTCTGACTGGAGAAGAATCAGAGCACTCGTAGCTCGGCTAACGCACGCCAAACAAAGCACAAACAGGAAACCGACTGCCAATCGCTGGACTTACGTCAGACTCCAAACAAACAGGAAAACCTGGAAACCGAACGCCAATCGCTGGACTTACATCAGACTCCGAACCACAAACACACACAGGAAACCAACTGCCAATCGCTGGACTTACGTCAGACTCCTACAAACAAACCAGACACAGGAAACCAACTGCCAATCGCTGGACTTATGTCAGACTCCAACACACACAAAGGGTTGAAAAAGAAAAGGGCGCCCGGAGAGATCAGCTCAATCTCCTACCTACGTACCTCATCTGGTATGAGGATCAGGGCGACGTAGTTCCCCTACACAGGGAAAGAACTTCTAACCTAACCAGATACAAAGGGAGACACAAACTACTAGGGAGACTACGACTCGAGCCTAGAAGTTATCATGCATACGATCCCTATGTTAAGGTTTCTATCTAACTTGCACAAGGAGCAAGCTATCCTAAACAGCACAGGCAAATACATACAAGCACAACAAGCAAGCACACACACTATATGCAAACAATTGGGCTCATACAAGGCTAGGCTGTAAAAACAAGCCAACTGGAATGGGGTGTAGTTAGCTCTTAACCCTAACAATGAGAGTTAGGGTGAAGCAGATGAAATGGGAAGTGAGGGTAAGACCTCACAGCTCTTATCCCTGGTCTGGGAGAGCTTCAAACAAATGAAAGTGTGGGAGTCCAGAATGTGGGACTCTACTCCACATGACTGACACAACAAGGATCTTGGGTTTTGATTCAAAGTGCATCAACACAATGGTGTGAGCAAGATGAATGACTCAATAGAATAGCAGGGGATGGATTGCACATCCCTTTTATCTGCCAATTGCCTCTTAAGAGGTCTTTACCTGCTTGGCACAAAAGTAAACATTCACAAGCATTGCCTCTTAAGGAGGACTTCAGACAGGTGCTGTAGCGGTGTATTCGTCGCTATATGATCTATCGATTAAATCATAAGCTAGGAGATACATTGAAATTTCGAGTCGCCACCGCACTTTTATTTATCCAAAGGACTGGCTAAAAAGCGAACAAAAGCCTAAGAAGTTTTACACGTAGAAAACTAATAAAAAGATCAGAGAGTCTGGGTAAGGGGTAAATTACGCAATGGGAAGGTGTTAGGCACCCACTACGTCCTAGGTACTCCTAGGGAGCCCTTTTCACACTTGTTGTATTAAATTGTTATTTTGTTATGACATAAATATTGTGCAAACATGATTGGGATGATGAGAAAAGAATATACAAGTTAGTTATTGGATTATTGGGTTCGAACGGATGAACCCGTTGCCTACGTACCTTCCATCAAAGGTAAGGATCAGAACGCCGTAGTTCGGCTAAAAGATTTCCAAAAGTTGGTGGATTCAGTTTTAAACACAAGCACTGAGGCTTTTCATTATCAATGGGAGAAAACTCGACCAAAAACAACATCCACCATGCGAGGATAGCTTCGACGTACTAGAGGGGTTAGCCCTGTTTTCAGTACGGAAGTCTTACTGTCGACTCACTAAGGATAGGCAAGATTTACATCAACCACAATGATAATTGAAACCTATGGCTAATGTGAAAAGATTAACAATGGACAGAGCCAAAACAAGTGAATGAGTGAAGTTAATTGATTGTGATTATGAAAATGAAGTCAAAGTATGATTAAGATTGATTTGAAAGAAGTATTATGAAATGGAGTTTGAAAAAAAAGTCAAGGACTTGGGTCCAGGTTTTTAGTTAGAAAACGTGAAAATGTTTGCACAACACTTATGTCAAGTTTGAAAACTAATGTGTGAAAAGGTTTAGGACATAATGAATGATGAATGGATGGATATGGATAGTAAAACTTCTTAGAAGGTTCACTTCTTGAAATCATATAAGGGATGATTCAAGTGTGTCCTTTGGAATAGCAATGGATAATAACAAACAAACAAAGAAAGAAAGCAAAAGCGGATATCGGATGCCAATCACTGGGCTTATACCAATCTCCTAAAACAAAACGGGATATCAGAGGCCACTCTATGGACTTACACTAATCTCCACAGGCAAAGAAATAAAAAGGTGGATACCGGATACCAATAGATGGATTTACACCAGTCTCCTAAAACAGAAATGGATATCAGAAGCCACTCAATGGTCTTACACTAATCTCCTCGAAAGAAAACAAAGATGAAACATGGAAGTTAACTGCCAATCTGTCTGGACTTAGGTTAACTTCACAGTATGGTCCTAGGAAATCCAATGCCACGTTACAGGGACTTACAGTGGATCCTCACATACAAGAACAAAAGCAACAATATGATCACAGGAATGCAAATGCCAACTTACAGGGACTTATAATTGCAACCTCTCACACAAACAGATGAACAAGCTATGATCACAGGAAAGCAGATGCCAACTTACAGGGACTTATAACTGCAACCTCACATACAACATCAAACAGATCAAATTATGATCACAGGATAACAGATGCCAACTTACAGGGACTTATAACTGTATCCTCACATACAAACAGATAAAACAGAAGATATGAGTGACCAATGAGGTCTTACACTCTATCCTTCCATATCATAGGAGCAAATGCCAAAGCAATGGACTTACAATTGTCCTCAATGGGCAAACAACAATGATAGCATCACAAAGACAAATGAGATGATCATGCATTAATGGCAATTGATGATGATAAATGCATAACATACAAGCAAGCAAGTGCATATGAAGCAATCAGTCAATCAATGAATATCAGACAGCACACTCTATAGCCAAAACAAGGGGGCTCACACAAGAGGGTTTGACTATGAAAGTCCACTGTAATAGGTAAGAGTAGCTCTTAACCTTGCCATTGAGAGGCTAAGGTGAAGCAGATGAAAAGGAGATGAGGGGTGTGCCTCATTGCTTCTATCTCAGATCAGAGAGAGCATCAAAGAAAGTGTGGGAGTTCAGAAAGTAGGAACTCTCTCCACATTATTGACTCGATTAGATCTTGGGTATTTATCTCAATGCTTCAACCATGTAATGGGAGCAAAGAGAGGACACACTGAATAGTGGGGGATAGATTGCTTATCCCTACCTTCCACCAATTGCCTTACTTGAAGGACTTTTCCTGCTTGGGACAATTTTAAACACACACAGGCATTGCCTCTTAAGGAGGACTTCAGACAGTTTGCCCGGTCAAATAACAGACCGGGTCTCCAGACTACATGAAGAAGAAAGGTTTATACCTCAAAGCAAATGCTAAATAGCAAAGCAAGCAAGTTCAAAGAACTTAAGCAACTAAAGTACCTGAAAAAGTCAAACCAATTAGTAAACAGCTCAACAGTCAAAATCAAAAGAAAATGAACCAATAGTCAACCACAGAGGGACCAATTGTGCAAGGCACAAAGACTCAAGTATGTGAGTCACACCTACAAAACAAAGGTTAGCACAATATATAATTCAACTCAGACAAATTTGAATGGTCTTTGAGGCATTGGGGCTTAACCTGAAACAATAGCTCAATTGTAAGCTTACAAGACCACTAGGACTAGCCTAGGGTCAAAGGTGAAAGAAAAAGTCAAGGCAGCAGGGAAAAGTCAACCCAAACCAAGTCTAAACATTCAAGAAGTAATCTCAATTGGATTCACAATAAAATCATGCATCATGGTCATTTCATACACAAATGAATGCAAAGCATGGCAAGAGAAGCATACAAAAGGTCAACAGCAAGACCTTATTCAAAAGTCAACTCCAACATTTTCAAAAATCATGAAATAAATCACACTCAATCCTAACATCTAACATGGTATACATGTAAAATTTCATGGCATTTGGATGAGAGGAAGGCAGTCAAGTAAAATCATGAAGTCAAACCAAATTCAAGTAAGCATGATGAAAGTCAACAAACATGGGTCAACTTCAAAAAAATCATATCAATTTGAAAACAGAAGAGAAATGAATGAGATTAACACCAATGCAAAGCTTGAGGTGTCTAGTTATCACATATGAAATTTCATGGTCATACAATAAGATGTGAGAATTTCACAAAAGATTTGGCAATATGTATCACATAAAGTCAACAAATGACTAAGCATGGAAGAAAATTCACAATCAAATGGAAAACAGCATGATTAATTCCAAGAAAATTCATACACAAACTAGACATGTGATAGATGATTCATGCAAAATTTCAAGTGATTTGGAGGCCAGGAGACATGTGAACAAAAATCATACATTTGCATATCATTGGTGTGACACAAATTGTCACACCCTAGTTCAAAAAATCACAATTAGCAAACCACAAATGAGAAATGTATAAACCCTACATGGAAACAAAGGTCAATGTGTCTAGTTTCACCACAAAAAATTTCAAGCTCATTGGATGCAACATGAGTATTTCACAAAAGGAATGGCACAATGTATCATTTATGCATACATGTTGGGAAAATAATTATCATTAAAAATCCAGCCAATGGAAAATTAATTAAAATTCACAATAAAATAGAGGACACATTCATGAACATGAGGAAAAAATTTCATAATTTTTGGATGAAATGTGAGAGAGAAATGGATTTGTGAAGTGGAGTGAATAATTGAAGCAACATGAGCAAACAACATGGTGAGCAAGTCAACTAGTGGTCAACGCAGTGGCATTAGTGTAATTCTGGGCTCACTAAACCAAACTGTGCGTTTTGGCCCTGCAAAACGAAATGTTTTGATTGGCTCTCAGCCAATAAAACAGTAACCCGGCCAATGGATGAGTTTTCTGGGTTTAAGAAAAAACCTAGGGTTTCTAACAGCATGGTTATGGCATATGAACTCATGTTCATCATCAAAAATCAATTCCAAGCAAAAACTTCCAACATCATGGCATTGAAATACCTCGTGCAACATCACATAACCATAACCAAACACAACAAACAGCAATTCAAAAGGATTTTCATGGACAGGGATAAGGTTTAACATGAACAGCCTGTGTTCATCACCATCAGGTAATCAATTGAAATCCAACAGAAGCAACTAATCATGGCAATGGTAATATCATCATTAAGCAATATCAACCAACAACAAAACAAGCATATTCATGGGAAGTTCTGGAAATGCTAGGGTTTCAACATCAGTCATCATCATCAAGCAATTAATTACAATAAAATCCAGCAACAGCACATAAACAGCATGGCTTTCGAACTCATGATTCAATCATCAGTATTAACAAAAAAAAATTCGAAAGAAAAAAAGTGCATCAACAGCATGGCAATGGCATTGGTGATATCATGCAGCAAAAATAAACAACACACACACATGTATGAAGCTGGGATTTCTGGAGAAAAATAACAGGGTTTATCATAACAGCAACAGGGTTTTAGCATGGCATCATGTGGTCATCATTAAACAGAATTCGAGCAAAAACACACAATGACATAGCATCAGTACTTATGTAGCATCATAACACCAGCAAACAAAACACATTTCATGAGGATTTCTTGGCAGGTTTTAGGGTTAGAACAGCAGTAAGCAACATCATCATGTAAAATCATCAAGAATCAACATGCCCAGAAAATGAAACTACACCCACCAACATGTCAAACAAACATCATTCATGCATATTCTAGCAGCCATCATCACTAAATCGAGCTAAAACAAAAGAAACATACCAAGACAACTTTGGACATATTACTTTAAAATCAGATTTCTCATGCATAACTCTACTATTTTACATGCTACAAATTGCAATGGACTCAGTGATGTGTATTCTACCAGAAGCACACCATGGTTTGGAGAAAAAGGAAGGTCGAGAAACTTACTTGTTTTGGAAGAAAATTGAAAACAGGGTTGCTTTGATGGATTTAAGGGCAAACAGGTGAAGATGATGCTTGGCAATGATGAATCCTTGAGGAAAATGAGCTCGATGATGCTTGGAAGCTCCCACGATTCAAACTGCCATTTGAGCTGCTTGGAGAAAACAGGTTCTGAAGATGGAATTCCAGCAGGGGAATGAGGGCTCAAAGGAATCTCAAATGAGGTTTAGATGATGGAGGATGCAAAGGTTCCTTGAGTCCTTTTAATGGCTTGTGCAGAAATTCTGTTTTGGCCCCAAAATGCAAGATGAGAGTGAGAGTGTTTTTGTGATAGCTGCTGCGTGTCTGCTAGGGTTGGATGCAGAAAATGCAGCTTAAATACCATCTGTTTTGTTTTGGTTTAAGACATGCTAAGCTGGTTTAGTGTGAAATGAAGTATTGGCCATTTTGCTAATTGTACCAAAGTGGATAATGGAGGTGTGTTTGTGGCCGAGTTGGGCTTGGAATGAGCTGTAGACAGACCATGTAAATGCTGTTTTTATTCTGTACTTGAATTGCTAACTTGGTTTTTGCTTAATGAAGCTAATTGCACATTTTGCCAAATTTGCATTTTTGTCCAAAATGGTAGTGTAATGGTGACATGAACCTGATTTAAGGCTTGAGGCAAGTTTCAAAAATGGTTTAAAACATTTCCCAATTGGCAAAAATGAGAAAAAGTGTTTAGATCAAAAAGTCAACTATGAGTCAAACTTGGATTTTTAATGAAAAAGGTCAAAAAATGCCATTTTGATTGGCAAGGTTTTAGGTCATGAAATTTATATTTTTGGAAAGAGGAGGAAAAATGTGGTTTGTAGGAAAAAACCCCACCAAATTTGGCCTTATGGTTTGAGAGATATGGCTCTGTGAAGTTCAAAAATTGGTGAAAATGATTTGATCATATCTTGACAACCACACATGGGATTTGAGAGTTCTTGGACTTTTTGAAAATGGGAGAACAAGATCTTCAACTTTCATGTTGGGCAAAAATTCATTTGAAGCTTGTATCATGATGTAAGTTTAAGATCAAGAAGTTTCCATTTTTGGCAGTTGAAATTACAGGTCCACTTTCTATTTTGGGAAATTTTCTGTTTGACTTGATTTTCTTCCATGATGAGGTTGAACATGATAGATGAGGTTTATACAAGCATGAATGAGCTCCTTCAGATCAATTCTATTCATCAAATCATTGATTAAATCAACAGTTGACCAAGTTTGACTTTTCTAGGGTTTTGAGTGACTGGACCACTTCTGATGAATTCCAAACCCTAATTCCTTGAGAACTTGACTTCAAATGATGTCCCAAGATATATGAACTCTTGATTATTGATCATGATGCCCAAATTCCACAAGAATGGCCATCATCCATTGCTTTGACTGACTGTTGACTGACTTTGACCTAATTGCTTCATCTGCAATCAACAAGGTTAAACTGACAATATTTTTGTACTTTTTGGTTAATAAACATATGAAAGGCAAAGATATACAAATGCAAAGTATGCTTGGTGATCAAGAAATCAACCCACAAGGCAACCTACCCACTAGGAGGGAGACAAAGGCATGCAATGATCCTTGAGGCCATGATATGATATGATATGGGCCATGAGGGATCTTAGGGCCCAAAATTGGGGTCTTACAGATGCCCCTATTTAAGGTCATTCTAGCCGGAGAAGTGAAGTTTAGAAATCTTCATCTCGACGCGGTAGAATGGACTTAAATAACAGTAATGAGACAAATTTTGGTCCCTAAGAGACCTCATGATGCAAATGTGTGCATGCAAAAGACACCAATTCTGTGGGGAATATGATTCACACAGAAGAAAAGACGATCCATCGGAGTAATACACTCACCAGGAACAGAGACTCTAATAAGACTCTATGGGGATAATAAAAGAAAGAGAGATGTGTGAACAAGACACGACTCCAAACTGGGAAAAACAAAACTGACACAACGTGATCAAAACACGACTCTGATTAAGGAACAACAGAAAACAGACAGGAGAACTCACTGGGGAGTGAAGGACTCACACTGGGGAAAAGAATTCCACGTGGAAAATAAATCCATTGGAGAGACACAAGCTAACTCCTGGGGAGAAACAAAAGAAAACTCCACTAGGGAGGTAACAAAGCAAATGAGATGTTACCAGGCATACGGGTAACAAACTCAGGAAAATCTGACTCCACAGGGGGACCGAGGTCATAATAGGGAGCAGAAAGGAGGGAACACCAAGGATACCGGTTACTGGGTATATAACAGGTGACCGACCAAAGCGTGAATTGGATTTCACTTCCAAAACACTCATCACCCTGAAGAAAGCTAGAAAAGCAAACTTGTTTATAGGATGGACATTCAATTCCACAAGGAAAATGAATCTTACTCTGAGGGGAAAACAATCAAAAGATCGACTCAAGAGTGAACGAGATATAATATCCATTACCGTCAGAACGTGGATAGAATACTCAGATGAGACATATTATTCATTACCGGCAGACCGTGAATAATATACTCGAAAGGAAAATTATCCTGAACCGGTTACTGGGTTGTTTATAGGATAAAATCCGAAGACGTGAATTGGTTTTCACTTCCAAAACACTCATCACCCTGAAGAAGGCTAGAACAGCAGACTTGTTTATAGGATGGATATTCGATTCTACAAAGAATACGAATCTTACTCGACTGGGGAAGATCAACAAAGGATTCCAACTAAAGAGCGCATGAGATATATTATTCATTACCGGCAGACCGTGAATAATACACTCGCATGGCAAGAAACACCAGGGATACCGGTTACTGGGTATATAATAGGTGATCTACCGAAAACGTGAATTGGATTTCACTTCCAAAACACTCATCATCCGAAAGGAGGGCTTGAAAAAGCAAATCGACTTACAGGATGGACATTCGAATCCACAACGGAAAAACGAATCTTACTCAACTGGGGACACAAACCCAAAGAGTGCATGAGATATAATATCCATTACCGGCAGACCGTGGATAAGAATACTCGCATGAGATATATTATCTATTACCGTCAGAACGTAGATAATAAACTCGCATGGTAAGAAACACCAGAGATACCGGTTACTGGGTATATAATAGGTGATCTACCGAAAACGTGAATTGGATTCCACTTCCAAAACACTCATCATCCAAAACACAAACTGGTTAAAGGATGGACATTCGATTCTACAAAGAATACGAATCTTGCTCAGTTGGGGAAAATCAACAAAGGATTCCGACTAAAGAGCGCATGAGATATATTATTCATTACCGGCAGACCGTGAATAATATACTCGCAAGGAAAAGACACCAGAGATACCGGTTACTGGGTATATAATAGGTGACTAACCAAAAAGAGAGAGACAATCGATACCAAGCATCCGGGTAAACGAAAGACAACTCAAAGGGATAAATTGCCAGCAATCGGCAATTATCCAACAACAAGAAATATTCGACTCCACAAAGGGAAAATAACGAATCTTACTCGACTGGGGAAACACAAAAGGTTTCGACTGAAGAGTGCATGAGATATACTATTCATTACCGGCAGACCGTGAATAATATACTCGCATGGAAGATTATCCACAACCGGTTACTGGGTTAATAAAGGATAAATCAACCGAAAAGAAAGGCATCGGGATACCAAACTAGGTATATAATGATAACCAATCAAAAGGAGCAACAGACATTACCAACAAAAGGGTAAATGAAAGGCGATCTACTGAGGATAAATTGCAAGCATCCGGCAATTATCGACAGAAGACTAGCTGGGGATGCATTGATAAACAACCAATGATCCGGGGAACAAATCACTAGCATACGGTGAAAAGACCCACTGGGGATAAAATTGCTAGCATACGGCAATTATCCATAAAAGACTTGCTGAGGATATAAGTGCTGATCTGAGCAACTTATACAAGCAAAGGAAAATCAACATCAAAGACTAGATGAAGATAACCACAAAATTAGGGTTTACATCTACCGAATACGGGGTAGAAGACCAAAACTCCGCGTGGGGATAGAACAAATCACAAATCCGCACGGGAAACCAAAATAGGGTTATAACAAACCGCAAACTGCTGAAGAGCAGGAAAATAGGATTTACAACTACCGGGTAGCAGGTAGAAAACCAAAAACTCTGGCTGGAGAATAAAGGTGTATAACCACAAATTCTGTCAAGAAAGCCAGGAAAGATAGGACTTACAGCTACCGGTTTGTAGGCAGAGGCCCAAAAAACATTCCACTGGGGAACAACCCACTGGGAAGCACAAGATATCTGACAAATGGCCAATTCGGGATTGATCCGAAAAGACGGACTGAATCAAGACACGTCCTAATGAGGGTATAACTCAAATAGGAAAATCCATCCCAATACATGTGTTGGGAGGAAACGGAAGAAACCGTCATCCACGAGGATATATCTCAGTGGGGAACTGCAGAAGAAAAGACAGACATTTTCTGCTTATGGGGTTGACTCTATATGGAGAGATTTTAAAGCACCCGACATCTGCTTGGGGAGATCTGTAAAGAGATCTATATCACCCGTTGCAGGAGACACGACAAACAAAAGATATATGGCGAGAAATGCAACATGAATATCTGAATGTTTATGAATATGCATGAATATGCGTGATTTATGTTTGATGAATGCTGACAAAACAGACAATTCTAACACAAACAGGTTCAGGAACAAACGTCCGGTATTATACTTCCAGGGGAAAAACCAGCTGGAAAGCCAATCTGCGGAGATCTACATGCTGTAAAGCAAAGATCTGCGGGTACTGCTGAAGAAGCAGCGGGATAGAGATATCAGGAAACGACCCGATCAGGGTACAGAAAGTCACAACGGGCGAAACGGCCACCAAGACAAATCTGTAGGGGAACAAGAGAAAACCCAAGATATCTGCAGGGGATCCCAGTGTCAACTGAGAAACAAAAGGGCATTGCACGAACTGCTGTAGAAGCAAATCCACATAACTCCACTGGGGGACAACCCACTGAGGGAGAATGATATCATCCAAATAGAATCTAACTGCATAGGCAATTCTATTGGGGAAAACTGTCGGCTACTCTCTTGGGAACAAAACACTGAGGGAGGACAGATCAAATAAGTATATTCTGCAACGAACCACTCCACTTGGGGAGAATATACATGGCAAACTGATCACAACAAGTAGATTCTGCAATATAAGCCACTCTACTGGGGATCACAAACAGTCCGGGAATTAATCCGTTCACTGGAGGCTAGAGCCATCATCCGACCATACTGGGGATTGAAGGAGCAATCAATAGGCAAAACTGCCACAACAAACACTCTGCAGACTATGTTGAGGAAAAGATGGTTGAACACATTGGGATATCAACCCAAATCAAAACTGCTCAGGAAAATAAATCCTGCTCTGCTGAAGAGAATAACTCTGACGGAGAGATAGCAACAAATCCCGCAGACGACTTCGCCGGGGAAAAGGTAAAGTACCGGGTATCAAACCACTGACTTACCAAGTCTTCAAAAGAAAACAACCGTGCTGAGGAAACAGACAGCTCCGCTGGCACACTGCATGGGGAAAAGCGGTAACAACTCCACTTGCAACCCTGGTGGGGATACTAATAATAGCTCTACTCGCGACTCAGAGGGGAGTATCAATAACAGCTCTACTCATGGCTGTGCTGAGGATACAAATAAAGTTTGGGGCAGACGACCCACTGGAGAAAGTGACGGGGCACCAAGATGACAGACCATCAACCGCCGAAACTTCTACAAGAAAAACACCCATGCTGGGGGAAAACTGTTGCTGGAGAAACGAAGTCTTCAACAACACTCTGCTAGCGACTATACTGGGGAACAACCCCAACAACAACTCTGTTTGAGGAACAACCTCAACAAAGGTCTGAAGAAAGAGGATACCACCAAACCAGGAATATGAACAAATGTCTTACCTGTTGGGAATCATGCCACCCTCGGGAGAGCACTGAGATATTCTTGAGTATCCTTTCAATCTTGTGAATGTTCACTTTGTATAAAACAAAAATTTTGAAAAATTTGATTTGTTTAAAACAATGACATTTTATCAATTTAAAACATGCAAAACATTTGTTGAATTGAAACAAATAAGAGTGCAAATAATTGGATAAAAAGCTCAAATTGATTTGATGGAATGGTAACCTGCAAATGGCAAGACTCCATAGATCTGTACAAATTTGAAATCAGTGATATATATTGGAAGAGGGCTACATTGAACATAATGATCCTTTCTCTACCAATTTAAATCTCGATGTATCCGAAGCTTCAGTTGACGACGAATCGAGAATCTTCTGACGAAATGGCGACTGATGAACCAAAAAGTCTTGTCAGGATGCAGTTACTTGCCAAATCCCTAATTTTTGCCTAGATTGCCCCAGAGTGAGGTACTCAATCTAGCGGGATGCAAATATATCTTTTTTTTCAAGTCTCTAATTTTTGCCTGGATTACCCTTGCGGGTCCTCCACCGAGACGCTCATTTTTGCCTAAGCCGCCCTTTCGGGTTTTCAACTTAGCGAGCAATTCTGTTTTTTATTTGCATATACTTTTTTTTTTAGGCAAAGTATCTCTTGACTGCATCTGAATTCACAGGACGAGTGAAATCCTCCCCATCCATTGTTGTAAGCATCAAAGCACCGCCTGAAAAGGCTCTCTTAACAACATATGGACCCTCGTAGTTTGGAGTCCACTTGCCCCTGGAATCGGGCGCGAAAGACAAAACTTTCTTGAGCACAAGGTCACCTTCTCGGAACACACGAGGCTTGACCTTCTTATCGAATGCTTTCTTCATTCTTTGCTGATATAGCTGACCATGACACATGGCAGTTAATCTCTTCTTTTTGATCGAATTCAGCATCAGTCAACTAGGGACTGGAGGGTATAATTTTCTTTTTCTTTTGGAAAAAATTTGAAAAAAAATTTCCTGATTTTTGATTTTTCTTTTTTTTTTTTTTTTTTTTTTTTTTTTTTTTATAATCCCCAGTTTGACTGTTTTGCTGATTCTCGTGATACAGCTGAATGAGCTTCTTTTGGTGCTCAAGAAGGCGGGTAATCTCGTCAGGAATCCCCTTCAACATCATCTTCCTCTGCCTCAAATACAAGGACTTCAAGATTGGGAGATGGCGTTGGATCATTATGTTCAATGGGTTTAGAAATCCCTGCATAATGATTCTGGATAATGAAAAGCTTTTGAATTTTAAACAAGCAAATCATTTATGCAGATGAAAAAGCTATTTTCGTTTTTCATGGTTTTTTGTGATCACTGATTTCATGCAAAAGCAAAAAGTGAAAACAAATGGAAAAAACAAATGTTTTAGCAATGCATTAATTGAATGAAAACATCATTGTATTAAATGCTGCCAACAATGTCATCACTTCTCCTTTTGGCATGGGAGAAGGGTTTCAAACAAAATGAACAAATCATGCTGATTTATGAATGACCGTAGGAACATCCACAGCGACCCAATTGTGGCAAGACACCACCAGGAATGATGAAATTGTTCAGCTCTTCTGCGTCCTCTCCCAAGATAACAGCAGCTTCTTCGGGTTGATCGGCATGGATGAATCCTCTACTTGCGAACAAACCTTGCTCATTAAGTGCCCCAGAACAGTAGCCAATGCCAGCCCGGGATCGGTTAACCAGGAATAAATCCATCAACAGCGCTAAGTCTGGCAAAATTCCTCCTTTGAGGTCACAGTTCTCTTGCTCAGGATGATCCATCAATCTGGCAGAGTCGGCTCTGGTATAATACCGGCAAAGTGCGTCTTCAAAATAAATGAAGATCGCAAGGTCAGACCACAGGACGGGAGACCGGAACAAAACACCTGCTTATGCAAATGATGCATGAAGTGTTTGTGCATATGCTTGTTTTTTATATCAAAGGAACCCGAGGGTTTTATTTGCAAACTTTGAAATATTTAAGCATTTTTGATCGTACATGAAAATATCTCATCAGATATATCAGGTGAAAAAATTTTCCCGGTTTTTTCATGTTTTGAAAATTTTCGCAAATAAACTCCTTTGAGTTCCTTGAAAATTTTCTTTTTTCCTGATGATATGGATGCGGATGAATGCGTGAATGCATGAATGCAACAAACACACTCAAGGATCAAGCAAAGCACGCCAAACAAAGGTCGTGGGAAAGCTCTATGTATCCCTAATATCAATCATCCATTTTGGTGGATTTAGGTTTTCACCTTATCGACACCCAAGTTCCATTGATATTAACGGTACATGAACCGGTTCTAACATTCTTAATATCAACCAGCCGCTTTGGTGGATTTTAGGTTTTACACCTGATCCGGGATCCATTGATATTAACAATGTTTGAACGACTCAACCACGAATCACGGGTTTGTTGAGAGTCACGAGCATGGAGTCTCGGTTAAGAACCACCCAAAGGGAGTGTACTAGGGTTTAAACCTGCCAGACATGTTCTATCAGAGGTTCCCATAATCATCGTTCCATCTTTCGAATATTATCGGAGGAACGAATACTCGTATTCCAAGAATATTCTCAAGAGAAACTCTTATGAGTGTAGTATCGCGTAACAATCGTATCAGAACTGACATCTGAACGACCTCCGCACTACGGTCCTAAAAATAGGCCAAGATGGGTTTGGTAAACTACGGTCCTTGGCTTCTACGGAACATGATTGAAAGAATAATGCCTAACCACAAATAACTTGTGTGACATTATTAAATCAACATGACCTCCACCAAGTGAATGGGCTCGCAAGTCAACTGGCTAAGGACTACTCCACACCAGTCAACAAGACTATGCCATTCTCCTATCCTAGAGAGCACTCGAGTTCGGGTATAGAACTCATCTCACAGATCACCAAAGCAAACAGCAATGTATATCAAGCAATTCACACATTACAATCAATACAGTCATCCCAAATTGTACAAAAATATGTCAAATGACAAATAATAATATAGCACAACAGGGGTGAAAAGTAGGCAATACCACCAAGGATTCTGGTGAGATTTCCCCAGCAGAGTCGCCACTTTTCTGTAGCGGTGTATTCGTCGCTATATGATCTATCGATTAAATCATAAGCTAGGAGATACATTGAAATTTCGAGTCGCCACCGCACTTTTATTTATCCAAAGGACTGGCTAAAAAGCGAACAAAAGCCTAAGAAGTTTTACACGTAGAAAACTAATAAAAAGATCAGAGAGTCTGGGTAAGGGGTAAATTACGCAATGGGAAGGTGTTAGGCACCCACTACGTCCTAGGTACTCCTAGGGAGCCCTTTTCACACTTGTTGTATTAAATTGTTATTTTGTTATGACATAAATATTGTGCAAACATGATTGGGATGATGAGAAAAGAATATACAAGTTAGTTATTGGATTATTGGGTTCGAACGGATGAACCCGTTGCCTACGTACCTTCCATCAAAGGTAAGGATCAGAACGCCGTAGTTCGGCTAAAAGATTTCCAAAAGTTGGTGGATTCAGTTTTAAACACAAGCACTGAGGCTTTTCATTATCAATGGGAGAAAACTCGACCAAAAACAACATCCACCATGCGAGGATAGCTTCGACGTACTAGAGGGGTTAGCCCTGTTTTCAGTACGGAAGTCTTACTGTCGACTCACTAAGGATAGGCAAGATTTACATCAACCACAATGATAATTGAAACCTATGGCTAATGTGAAAAGATTAACAATGGACAGAGCCAAAACAAGTGAATGAGTGAAGTTAATTGATTGTGATTATGAAAATGAAGTCAAAGTATGATTAAGATTGATTTGAAAGAAGTATTATGAAATGGAGTTTGAAAAAAAAGTCAAGGACTTGGGTCCAGGTTTTTAGTTAGAAAACGTGAAAATGTTTGCACAACACTTATGTCAAGTTTGAAAACTAATGTGTGAAAAGGTTTAGGACATAATGAATGATGAATGGATGGATATGGATAGTAAAACTTCTTAGAAGGTTCACTTCTTGAAATCATATAAGGGATGATTCAAGTGTGTCCTTTGGAATAGCAATGGATAATAACAAACAAACAAAGAAAGAAAGCAAAAGCGGATATCGGATGCCAATCACTGGGCTTATACCAATCTCCTAAAACAAAACGGGATATCAGAGGCCACTCTATGGACTTACACTAATCTCCACAGGCAAAGAAATAAAAAGGTGGATACCGGATACCAATAGATGGATTTACACCAGTCTCCTAAAACAGAAATGGATATCAGAAGCCACTCAATGGTCTTACACTAATCTCCTCGAAAGAAAACAAAGATGAAACATGGAAGTTAACTGCCAATCTGTCTGGACTTAGGTTAACTTCACAGTATGGTCCTAGGAAATCCAATGCCACGTTACAGGGACTTACAGTGGATCCTCACATACAAGAACAAAAGCAACAATATGATCACAGGAATGCAAATGCCAACTTACAGGGACTTATAATTGCAACCTCTCACACAAACAGATGAACAAGCTATGATCACAGGAAAGCAGATGCCAACTTACAGGGACTTATAACTGCAACCTCACATACAACATCAAACAGATCAAATTATGATCACAGGATAACAGATGCCAACTTACAGGGACTTATAACTGTATCCTCACATACAAACAGATAAAACAGAAGATATGAGTGACCAATGAGGTCTTACACTCTATCCTTCCATATCATAGGAGCAAATGCCAAAGCAATGGACTTACAATTGTCCTCAATGGGCAAACAACAATGATAGCATCACAAAGACAAATGAGATGATCATGCATTAATGGCAATTGATGATGATAAATGCATAACATACAAGCAAGCAAGTGCATATGAAGCAATCAGTCAATCAATGAATATCAGACAGCACACTCTATAGCCAAAACAAGGGGGCTCACACAAGAGGGTTTGACTATGAAAGTCCACTGTAATAGGTAAGAGTAGCTCTTAACCTTGCCATTGAGAGGCTAAGGTGAAGCAGATGAAAAGGAGATGAGGGGTGTGCCTCATTGCTTCTATCTCAGATCAGAGAGAGCATCAAAGAAAGTGTGGGAGTTCAGAAAGTAGGAACTCTCTCCACATTATTGACTCGATTAGATCTTGGGTATTTATCTCAATGCTTCAACCATGTAATGGGAGCAAAGAGAGGACACACTGAATAGTGGGGGATAGATTGCTTATCCCTACCTTCCACCAATTGCCTTACTTGAAGGACTTTTCCTGCTTGGGACAATTTTAAACACACACAGGCATTGCCTCTTAAGGAGGACTTCAGACAGTTTGCCCGGTCAAATAACAGACCGGGTCTCCAGACTACATGAAGAAGAAAGGTTTATACCTCAAAGCAAATGCTAAATAGAAAAGCAAGCAAGTTCAAAGAACTTAAGCAACTAAAGTACCTGAAAAAGTCAAACCAATTAGTAAACAGCTCAACAGTCAAAATCAAAAGAAAATGAACCAATAGTCAACCACAGAGGGACCAATTGTGCAAGGCACAAAGACTCAAGTATGTGAGTCACACCTACAAAACAAAGGTTAGCACAATATATAATTCAACTCAGACAAATTTGAATGGTCTTTGAGGCATTGGGGCTTAACCTGAAACAATAGCTCAATTGTAAGCTTACAAGACCACTAGGACTAGCCTAGGGTCAAAGGTGAAAGAAAAAGTCAAGGCAGCAGGGAAAAGTCAACCCAAACCAAGTCTAAACATTCAAGAAGTAATCTCAATTGGATTCACAATAAAATCATGCATCATGGTCATTTCATACACAAATGAATGCAAAGCATGGCAAGAGAAGCATACAAAAGGTCAACAGCAAGACCTTATTCAAAAGTCAACTCCAACATTTTCAAAAATCATGAAATAAATCACACTCAATCCTAACATCTAACATGGTATACATGTAAAATTTCATGGCATTTGGATGAGAGGAAGGCAGTCAAGTAAAATCATGAAGTCAAACCAAATTCAAGTAAGCATGATGAAAGTCAACAAACATGGGTCAACTTCAAAAAAATCATATCAATTTGAAAACAGAAGAGAAATGAATGAGATTAACACCAATGCAAAGCTTGAGGTGTCTAGTTATCACATATGAAATTTCATGGTCATACAATAAGATGTGAGAATTTCACAAAAGATTTGGCAATATGTATCACATAAAGTCAACAAATGACTAAGCATGGAAGAAAATTCACAATCAAATGGAAAACAGCATGATTAATTCCAAGAAAATTCATACACAAACTAGACATGTGATAGATGATTCATGCAAAATTTCAAGTGATTTGGAGGCCAGGAGACATGTGAACAAAAATCATACATTTTCATATCATTGGTGTGACACAAATTGTCACACCCTAGTTCAAAAAATCACAATTAGCAAACCACAAATGAGAAATGTATAAACCCTACATGGAAACAAAGGTCAATGTGTCTAGTTTCACCACAAAAAATTTCAAGCTCATTGGATGCAACATGAGTATTTCACAAAAGGAATGGCACAATGTATCATTTATGCATACATGTTGGGAAAATAATTATCATTAAAAATCCAGCCAATGGAAAATTAATTAAAATTCACAATAAAATAGAGGACACATTCATGAACATGAGGAAAAAATTTCATAATTTTTGGATGAAATGTGAGAGAGAAATGGATTTGTGAAGTGGAGTGAATAATTGAAGCAACATGAGCAAACAACATGGTGAGCAAGTCAACTAGTGGTCAACGCAGTGGCATTAGTGTAATTCTGGGCTCACTAAACCAAACTGTGCGTTTTGGCCCTGCAAAACGAAATGTTTTGATTGGCTCTCAGCCAATAAAACAGTAACCCGGCCAATGGATGAGTTTTCTGGGTTTAAGAAAAAACCTAGGGTTTCTAACAGCATGGTTATGGCATATGAACTCATGTTCATCATCAAAAATCAATTCCAAGCAAAAACTTCCAACATCATGGCATTGAAATACCTCGTGCAACATCACATAACCATAACCAAACACAACAAACAGCAATTCAAAAGGATTTTCATGGACAGGGATAAGGTTTAACATGAACAGCCTGTGTTCATCACCATCAGGTAATCAATTGAAATCCAACAGAAGCAACTAATCATGGCAATGGTAATATCATCATTAAGCAATATCAACCAACAACAAAACAAGCATATTCATGGGAAGTTCTGGAAATGCTAGGGTTTCAACATCAGTCATCATCATCAAGCAATTAATTACAATAAAATCCAGCAACAGCACATAAACAGCATGGCTTTCGAACTCATGATTCAATCATCAGTATTAACAAAAAAAAATTCGAAAGAAAAAAAGTGCATCAACAGCATGGCAATGGCATTGGTGATATCATGCAGCAAAAATAAACAACACACACACATGTATGAAGCTGGGATTTCTGGAGAAAAATAACAGGGTTTATCATAACAGCAACAGGGTTTTAGCATGGCATCATGTGGTCATCATTAAACAGAATTCGAGCAAAAACACACAATGACATAGCATCAGTACTTATGTAGCATCATAACACCAGCAAACAAAACACATTTCATGAGGATTTCTTGGCAGGTTTTAGGGTTAGAACAGCAGTAAGCAACATCATCATGTAAAATCATCAAGAATCAACATGCCCAGAAAATGAAACTACACCCACCAACATGTCAAACAAACATCATTCATGCATATTCTAGCAGCCATCATCACTAAATCGAGCTAAAACAAAAGAAACATACCAAGACAACTTTGGACATATTACTTTAAAATCAGATTTCTCATGCATAACTCTACTATTTTACATGCTACAAATTGCAATGGACTCAGTGATGTGTATTCTACCAGAAGCACACCATGGTTTGGAGAAAAAGGAAGGTCGAGAAACTTACTTGTTTTGGAAGAAAATTGAAAACAGGGTTGCTTTGATGGATTTAAGGGCAAACAGGTGAAGATGATGCTTGGCAATGATGAATCCTTGAGGAAAATGAGCTCGATGATGCTTGGAAGCTCCCACGATTCAAACTGCCATTTGAGCTGCTTGGAGAAAACAGGTTCTGAAGATGGAATTCCAGCAGGGGAATGAGGGCTCAAAGGAATCTCAAATGAGGTTTAGATGATGGAGGATGCAAAGGTTCCTTGAGTCCTTTTAATGGCTTGTGCAGAAATTCTGTTTTGGCCCCAAAATGCAAGATGAGAGTGAGAGTGTTTTTGTGATAGCTGCTGCGTGTCTGCTAGGGTTGGATGCAGAAAATGCAGCTTAAATACCATCTGTTTTGTTTTGGTTTAAGACATGCTAAGCTGGTTTAGTGTGAAATGAAGTATTGGCCATTTTGCTAATTGTACCAAAGTGGATAATGGAGGTGTGTTTGTGGCCGAGTTGGGCTTGGAATGAGCTGTAGACAGACCATGTAAATGCTGTTTTTATTCTGTACTTGAATTGCTAACTTGGTTTTTGCTTAATGAAGCTAATTGCACATTTTGCCAAATTTGCATTTTTGTCCAAAATGGTAGTGTAATGGTGACATGAACCTGATTTAAGGCTTGAGGCAAGTTTCAAAAATGGTTTAAAACATTTCCCAATTGGCAAAAATGAGAAAAAGTGTTTAGATCAAAAAGTCAACTATGAGTCAAACTTGGATTTTTAATGAAAAAGGTCAAAAAATGCCATTTTGATTGGCAAGGTTTTAGGTCATGAAATTTATATTTTTGGAAAGAGGAGGAAAAATGTGGTTTGTAGGAAAAAACCCCACCAAATTTGGCCTTATGGTTTGAGAGATATGGCTCTGTGAAGTTCAAAAATTGGTGAAAATGATTTGATCATATCTTGACAACCACACATGGGATTTGAGAGTTCTTGGACTTTTTGAAAATGGGAGAACAAGATCTTCAACTTTCATGTTGGGCAAAAATTCATTTGAAGCTTGTATCATGATGTAAGTTTAAGATCAAGAAGTTTCCATTTTTGGCAGTTGAAATTACAGGTCCACTTTCTATTTTGGGAAATTTTCTGTTTGACTTGATTTTCTTCCATGATGAGGTTGAACATGATAGATGAGGTTTATACAAGCATGAATGAGCTCCTTCAGATCAATTCTATTCATCAAATCATTGATTAAATCAACAGTTGACCAAGTTTGACTTTTCTAGGGTTTTGAGTGACTGGACCACTTCTGATGAATTCCAAACCCTAATTCCTTGAGAACTTGACTTCAAATGATGTCCCAAGATATATGAACTCTTGATTATTGATCATGATGCCCAAATTCCACAAGAATGGCCATCATCCATTGCTTTGACTGACTGTTGACTGACTTTGACCTAATTGCTTCATCTGCAATCAACAAGGTTAAACTGACAATATTTTTGTACTTTTTGGTTAATAAACATATGAAAGGCAAAGATATACAAATGCAAAGTATGCTTGGTGATCAAGAAATCAACCCACAAGGCAACCTACCCACTAGGAGGGAGACAAAGGCATGCAATGATCCTTGAGGCCATGATATGATATGATATGGGCCATGAGGGATCTTAGGGCCCAAAATTGGGGTCTTACAGGTGCCTGCCCACATAACAGGACAGGTCTTCCAGACTACATGAAGTCAGAGAATTATACCTAGGTGGTAAGCAAACCATGAGCCCAACAAAAGCAAGTTCAAAAGAACTCAAAGCAACTTAGGTACCTGTGAAAAATCTAAACTAATCAGTTCAACTGTACAGACAAACAATCAACAAGCAATAACAAACAGACAGACAATGTTCACAATGTGCAAGGCACAAGGCAAACTCAAATGAGCTAACATCAACCTACAAAACACACAAATGTTAGTAATCAAGAGCAAACATCAATGCTCAAATGAGGAAGCATCATCAACTATGGACTTGGAAGCTTAAACCTGAAATCAAAACCCACATGTAAGCCACAAACCACTAGGTCAAAGCCTAGGGTCAAAGATGAATCAAAAATTCAAAACAGAACATGAAATTTAACATGAATCATCTTTATTCAATCAGGAACACATCTCAAAAAGTCCCACATCAAAATCATTAATCATATTCATTTCATGAACAAAACATGGCAAGGTATGCAAATGATGACCACATTGAGACATCAGAAAGAACAAATGCACATTAAATCAAAAATGACTCAAAAAATCTTGATAAAATTCATGAGTAAACAGGACATACAACATGGTCATCACACAAATTTAGAGGCATTGGACATCATTAGGCATGGCAATCACATAGCATAAAACAGACAACCAAATGTGTGACACAAATTGTCACACCAAGTTAGCAAAATCATAAAACAGAATGGGAGCATGGGAAAAATCTCAAACCAAGGCCAAAACATCACTCAACATATCTAGAAATCACACACAAAATTTCAGAAGCATTGGATCATTTTTGAGCATTTTATGATCAAATGAATAAGGCAATAGCACAAATGGACACATGTTCAATCACCCTAGGACAAATCATTTTTCCAGCCAAGCACAATTTGCATTTTAATGATCATAAAAAAGTAGACATGATAAGGATCATAATGCAAAAACTTGGAGATCATTTGGATTAATTTTCAATTTTATATGATTTTTGGAAGTTTGAGAAAAATTGAAAATGAAACATGAAGCAAGCATGAAAATGTGAAGGAATAATTGGCAAGGCAATATGGAAAGTGACTTCAGCCAGGTTCGAACCGGTGCAGAATTTGAAATTACCAAACGCGCCTAACTCAAAACGCCAGCGTTTTGATTCAACCCTAGTGCATGGCGCGCTGCATGGATTTCGTAGCAAAATTCAAAATGAACATGCAAGTTTCGTAGCTAAAACGTAGATAAACCGTGGCCAAAACTGGAAATGATGATGTTCATGCAAGCACGATGAAGATCATGAGGATCTTCATGCAATTTTTCCAGATTTTCACAAAATGTTCCAGAAATGAAAAATGAGCATATCAATCGGTTCATCATCACACATACATCAAGGATCCATGAACAAATCACGCAAAAACAACATATCCAAGCCAAATCGAAGAAAAGAAAGATTAACATCAAAACTTGAAATGCATGTATCTTGCTCAAAACAACACCAAATCACTCCAAATTTTCATCAGCATTATCACGAAACCATGCTCTACATGAATATCACAGGGATTTGCAAAAATAAGGAACTCGAATTCTGACCTGTTGAAGAACAGAAGTTGATTCAGCTTGCTTCAAGGCCTGGCAATGCTTCAATTCTCTTCCAATATGCTTAGTGAGATGAATGAGGATGAAAATGAAACTCAAGGATGCACGAAACCAGCTGAATCTCCAACTGCCATGGACGCTTCACTCTTTGCACATAGCTCAATATGCCACGATTTCCTCTGCTTCCACGTCCAAATCCTCTCAACAGTGCCTCAGGATGATGAATGGATCAATAGAAATTGCTTATGCTTGAAGAAATTTGGAAAAAGTTTGAGAGAAATTTTTTGAGATTTTTTGTGATTCTAGATCTGAAATTTAACTTCTGATTAAAAACAGTTATGATTAAGTATATATACTCCATACTAATCCTGTTTTAATCATGTTTAAGCTTAATACCAATGTGATTAACCAATTTGAAAGTGTATGTGCAAAAATGATATTTCCACTTCATGCACCCCCATGCACGTGAACAGTACGTATTCAAAGCCCAAAATGCCTTAAAATGAGTCCATGCACATATTAGAATTGGTTTGGTATGCATATGTTCCACAAAAATGATTTTATGCAATTTCCTTCCAAAAATTTCATGAATGAACCAATGATCATGCAATGAGATTTCATGTCAAGTAATGATATGCTTAGAAATTACATGTTATAAGGATCAAAATGCAAAAAGAATCACTCATTTTGGAGTTTTGGTTTGAAAGTTATGCCCATTTGAACTTTTAAGCACACTTTGCCATGATTGAACCAATTCTCCTTAACCACACATGAGAAATCCATGATCTTGGACTTTTTGGAAATGGGAGAGAAAGATCTTCAACTTTCATATTGGACAAAATTTCATTTGAAGCTTTCTTGATGATGTAATCTTGAGTTGAAGTTGGTCCAAAACCTTTCCATTTTTGGCAAGTTCAAATTACAGGTCACCTGATATTTTTGGAAAGTCTTGACCTGACCTCAAATTCTTCAATGTTGATGTTTGAAATGTCAAATGAGACTTGTTTGCACATGAATGAAGCATCTCTAACCACTTCCCACCTTCAAATTCACAATTGACTGTGCAGTTGACCTTTGTTGACTTTTCAGGGCCTCAGATGATTTGATCATGCACTGATGAGTTCCGAGCCTTCAACACTTGGCCAAATTGCTTCAAGATGATCCTTGAGTCATGTGAACTCATTGGAATCACCCTAGGGCTTTGATCTCATGGAAAATGCTCTTGTTGCCTTGCACAGTTGAATCTCCTAACCAATCTTGCCTGATGAGATGTGATGGCCTATGCAATATGAATGCAATGTTAATGACCTAATCAATGAAATGTATATACAAATGGGAGGTGCAAATTTGAGGTGCTACAACCAAGCAATAGAATTTTGGTGTTAATGCATGTTAGAGACATAGTATAATGGACTATACTCATGAAACATACCACACACAAAAAGAAATATGCAAAAAAGATGGTCTAATCTCATCCATATTCATGTTAATTTTTCAATCAACTAGCTTTAGGACTTTGAGATACCATAGGCCAAATGAGATGAATGCATAAAGAAAGGGAATGAGATGAAGAGGGAGGGGAATGGATCAAAACTCAAATTGATCAAAGGAGGACTTTTACCAAATTAATATCATCCATTCATTTTGGGAGATGGAATGTACATTCCATTAATCCCCTAAATCCAATGATATTAACTTGACAAAGTCAAATCAACCTTGACCAAGGCCTAACAACAAGAGTCAAACAAAAACAAGTCATCACAATTGGTCAACAAAATTATTTGGCATTTATTCAAATTAAAAATATTAAAATAAGGCATTAAAATTAAATATGGTTTGTCAAATTCCTAAAACCTCATCAAAGCACCAAATAAATGGCCATGAGATTTATCATAGGTCAAACAAGGTCAAAGGACCTTGGAGAAAAAATTTCAGAATTTTTAAAGACTTAAAAGTATTTTTAAACAATTAAAAATAATCACAAAATCAATTAAATCATGAAAAATATTAATAATGATCCAAAAAATAAATTTAATTCAGAATATGAAAGAGGAAATTATTTGAAATTTTTTGGTGAAACTCTCATATTTTTTGGATCAATATTAAAATTAATACGAATTAATGAAAATAAAAGGAATAAAAGGAAATAACAAAATAACAAAAAAACGTGGAGCACTTGATCTCCCTCGTTAATTATGGTGGCAGATCAAGTGGTCCTCAGCGCGCTTTCCACCGTGGACTTAACTCAATGCGCCACAGGAATGGTAATCAGAACCAACGAGTGAGATTAAAACAATTTGAACCAGATCAATGGCTCTAAACCCTTCCAGCGTATCGTCGGCGTCCAAAGGCGGGTAATCTTCTCCAGTGACCCTAACCGGACTGGTTCACTCATCACCATCAAGAAAATGAGAAAGGAGGACATGATCTGAAAGAAAAAATGGCGTAGAGTACGAATCTGACCTCAATTTTAACTAACTCCACATATAGAGAAAGATATGAGGAGTTGAATTTTGAGGTGTGTAAACTGAGTTGCTTCGATTTGACCTCTAAGCAACTCAATCTTCTTGCCTACATTGGTAGGACTTCAGACAACCAAAGATCCAAGAGAATTGAGTGGAATTGAGAGAGAATCAAAGAGATGAAATTTTCTGGAAAATACCTTCAATGCATGTCTGGATTCAACTGTTCTTGCTTTGGCTCGTGCTCGATCTTGCTCAGTATGCTTGGAGAAGTAGATTAGAATGCACAAAAGGTCTTGGATCCCGGGAGTTTTGAATCTCAAAACAGTGAGATTTCAACTCAATTTCCAAAGGAAATTCTCAGGATTATCCTCTCAAACGGAAGAGTTTGGTGTTTAGGATCAAAGTTGGCGCGAAGGGATCCTTAATTCTGAGCATATGGGGCTCTATTTATAGCTGGATCACATGATCTTTGCACCTTCCAAATGATGTTTCCAAAATTGGCAATGAGTGATGCATGTGTGCATGGGCGTGTACAGGCCCATGAGATCATTCCATTTGATCCATAATTAAGTGTGAACAAGTCTGAAATCAAATTGGAGTGCTAGGCAATTGTACATGGAAGCTTGAAGATTGATTTTTGCCAAATGATGATGCAATGTTCAAGCCATGCGCAGCCCATTTAAACCTTGTCCAAAATGGATGAAATTGGACTTTTTGAAATGGTGAGATCAAGAGGAACAACTTTCATATTTAACACTTTTCCATTTGAAGCTTGTATCATGATGAATTTTGAGGTGGAAGTTTGGAAATTTCAACATATCAAAAAAAATTCTAAGTGTCAAGCCATATATCTCAATGTTCCACCTTGCTTAACTTTTTATGTGAGCTTCAAATGAGAAAAGTGTATCCATCAAACTTGTATATATTTCAAAGACCTTCAAAATGGTCACTAATTTCATGTCATTTAGATTTGGGATGATAGAGTTATGCATTTTTGAAGTTTGGAAAAATCACTTGTTCAATGTTATAGGTCAAAAGTGACCTATAATGTAACCTCATATCACATGCTCATAAAAGTTGAATTAGCTCTCACTCCAAACATGAAAAATGAAGTATACATCTTTAATTTTATTGTGCAACTTGTAAATATTTCATCTCATAAAAATTGAGCAAGTTATGGCCTTGGGAAGTTGACTTTCAAATTAGGGTTTAGACAAAATGACCTATAATGTTTCAACATAGAAAATGATTTTCCAAGCAAAACTAGATCTAGGTCTCAACATGAAAGTTGTTTGGAATGTCATTTAGAGTAACGTTTCTCTTGGAATCAGTTTCATATGGTGAAAATTGTAGGAGATAGGGTCTAGGGAGACCCAGTTTTGATCAGATGAATTCATCTGGCCAACCACCATCAACCAACTTGATAACCTTCAATTCTCTTGACTTTCTTGGCTCATGGTAGATCATATATTCGTAACATGATGAATTTTGAAGTGTCCTTTGAGAAATTTGATCAAATGGCAAGATAGCTTATTGGAGAAGTTACTCAAGATACCCAGCCAAACTAGGGTTTCCAAGGCAAATCACCCTTAAACTCTTGAAGAAAACTTGATAAATATAACATGTAGGAATCAATGGAACTCATAGATGATGCTCATAACCATTCTTGGATCAATTCATGGTTGTGATCTTTGTCATGAGGGTCCTAAACCCTAGATATGAACTTGATAGATCAATGGTGATCATGCCCTACCTACAAAAGAGTTAGGCAAATGCAAAGACATATTTTTGTATTTTGGTTAGTAAAATGATAATATACAATCTCATAGTGCTTGGTGATTTCTCCCCAAACAAAGCCCAATGAAACAGGGGTAAGGAGGATGCCAAGGTATGATCCCAATGATAATGCTTATGATGAAACTGCATGAGGGATCTTAGGGTCAAAATTGGGGTCTTACACGGGTCCCCGAGAAGCTTTTCTCGTGTGGGTCGGTATGAAGATCTCACCTGGAAGAGGCTCATTTAAGGGGGTTGACGACCGACAAGCTTTTGTCGTAAGCGGCAAATAGCCAAATGAATCGATGACTCTGGGATCCCTATCTAACCCTAGACTATGACCAGTGAGATCCCTATTATGGAAAGCAATAAATGTTATCCTCCATCTGTATCTCGAACCGGTGATACTATGCCAGCTTGTGTGTTCGACTCGTGAGAACCATGCTTGTGTATCATTCATTCACTCATTCATGCATTCATGCATCATAGAAAAATATTCAAATATAATACTCATGCATCATGTTGCATATCATCCGACAAAAGATAAAAAACTTACCATTTGGCCCTTCTGTCCAGAATCATCCACAGTCAAGCTGACTTCCCGACATTCCCACAACACTCGAAGAAGCCAAAGATTGCTCATGGATCAGTTGGAACAGAACCAAACTGTTATGAGGGAGGATATGACCACTGTGAAGGCTCAGATGGGTCATCTTGTTGAAGCCCTACAAGCTCTGGCTAGGGAACAAGAGGAAATGCGTCAGGCTAATCTGAGAGTCGTTACCGCCAACCCTGTTGTTGTCAAGATACCGGTGAATCCACTAGGAGGAGCTAGTACACCTGTTGTAGCTCAGCCGCCTCCTGGAAGCGGTCAAGTATACCAAAATACTGCTCATACATTCAATATCCCTATCAATGGGAGAGTTCAACCTGAGATTGACGCTCATCAGGATGATTTCTTCACTACAAAGGATGACTCAGTTTATGACGCTTTTGGTTTGCCTCTTGCTGGCCTCGAAAGGAGATTCTGTGTCATGGAGGAGAGATTCAAGGTGATGGAAGGTCCTGATACCTTTTGGTTAGATGTTGCTGACATGTGCTTAGTGTCAGGTGTCGCATCTCGAAAAATACGATTTCTCCTGATGGTCGCAAAAAAAAATTATGTTCTAACAGAGTCGCCGCCGAACTTTATTTATCTTAATGAAGGAATAGGAAAATATCGATAAAACCTTTCAAAAATAGAATAATGGTCGTCGCAACCATATTCGGGTTTGGGAGTCGATTACGCAAGGGGAAGGAATTAGAACCCCTTGTGTTCGTTGTACTCAACGGGAACCTTTTAGTCTAATTTGCGATTTGAATGTTAGCTTATGTTGTTTGTTTTCTTCGAGTGATAAAAATATTGAAAAGAGAGATGCATGGAAACCTCAGAAGGGGGAAAATTGAGGTTTTTCATTAGTGTGCTCGCCAAGATCTCGCAATCTCGTGCCTACGTATCCTTATGGCACAATAAGGAAATCAAAGAATTCGTAGTTCGGGGAACTACGGTCTATTGGTGTCTTTTATGAACGACAGTTTAGTTCGCGTTCTAAAGGCTAAACGTTGGCTTGTCTACTCTCAGCGGAGGCTTAAGTACTAGTTTGTTATGCACATTAGAAAGGATTTAACAGTGTTCTTTTAAAAAGAGTTTAGGTCGCGTGGGGGCAATGAAAGAGGTTTGATAAGTTAAATATGTTTTAATCAACAATTGCTTAGATCGCATCCTAGCGGTTAAACGTTGGCTTGTATCCTCGCGGTGGAGACTTAAGCGCTAGTTTGTGTACGCACTAGAAAGGATTAAGCAATGTTCTTTCTAAAAATAATTAAGTTGTTGATCGCACGGGGGCGAGAAATTAGATTTAATATTATTTGGTATTTTGAAGAAGAATGACAAAAGATCGAGCAATATGGTGCACACCAATCGTTCAATTCTTTCGAGAAATAACAAGGCGAACGCCTTCTACTCCCTTTTTCGTTTAAATTATTATTGAAAGTTTGTTTGCGGAGATCGAATATGCATGGTAGTGAGGCATGCGCCTCCCACTTGCTTATTATAGGAATAATGAGGTGTGCACCACCTATTCCTTTATCCAAGTTCATTTAACGTGTTTTTAATTTGGAAGTCGATAATTTGAGCAATAAGGCAACCGCCAATCATTCAATTATTCGAGAGATGGTGAGGCGAACGCCTCCCATTCTTTTTCATCCGAAGTTTAAATTATAAAAGAATATCGTTGATAAGTTATATTTGATATAGAAAAGTGATTTGAATTTTTACGATTAAGGTTTTAATTGGAAGTCGATAATTTGAGCAATATGGCAAGCGCCAATCATTCAATTATTCGAGAGATCGCGAGGCGAATGCCTCCCATTCTTTTCCATCCAAAGTTTATAAATAGAAATGTTTTTAGGTATTATATTAATTAAGAAAAATGATTTGAAATTGTACGATTAAGGTTTTAATTAGAAAAGATGCCTGAGCCCAAAACTTAGAAGCAAGTCAGAGGTTTTCTTGGCCGCTTGAATTATATCTCAAGATTCATTTCACACATGACTGCCACATGTGCGCCTATATTCAAGCTTCTTCGGAAAGATCAGTCTTGTGATTGGATCGAAGATTGCTAGAAAGCTTTTGATAGTATCAAAGAATATTTGCTTGATCTTCCAATTTTGTCTCCGCTTGTTGAAGGAAGACTGTTGATCATGCATCTGACTGTGCTTGAAGAGAGTATGGGTTGTGTTCTAGGTCAGTAAGATGAGACTGGAAAGAAAGAATTTGTAATTTACTACCTCAGTAAGAAGTTCTCCGATTGTAAGACTCGGTATTCTATGCTTGAGAAAACTTGTTGCGCATTGGCTTGGGCTGCTAAGCGTCTACGTCAGTATATGTTGAATCATACCACTTGGTTGATATCTAAAATGGATCCAATCAAGTATATTTTTGAGAATCCTGCTTTAACTGGGAGGATTACCCGTTGGCAGATGTTGTTATTGGAGTATGATATCGAATACCGATCTCATAAAGCAATCAAAGGTAGTGTCTTGGCTGACCATTTGGCTCACCAACCAATTGAAGATTACCAGTCAGTGCAGTACGATTTTCCTAATGAAGAGATCTTATACTTGAAAATGAAAGATTGTGATGAACCATTACTTGAAGACGGCCTAGAACCTGGTTCCCGTTGGGGCATGGTATTTGATGGAGCTGTTAATCAGTATGGTAATGGCATTGGGGCAGTAATCATTACTCCTCAAGGAACTCATTTTCCATTTACAACTAGATTGACTTTCAAGTGTATAAATAATATGGCATAATATGAAGCTTGCATTATGGGGTTAGAAGAGGCAATTGATCTCAGAATCAAGTATTTGGACGTCTATGGAGATTCAGCTTTGGTTGTGAATCAAATCAAAGATGAATTGGAGACGAATCGACCCGGTTTGATACCATATAGAGATTATGCGAGGAGGATTTCAAATTTCTTTACAAAGGTTGAATTTCATCATATCCCTCGAGATGAGAACTAGATGGCAGATGCTCTTGCAACGTTGGCATCAATGATTATAGTGAAGTACTGGAATGAGGTTCCCAATTTGACTATGATGCGTCTTGATAGGCCAGCTCATGTGTTCGTTGTTGAAGAGATCAAAGAGGAAACGCCGTGGTATTACGACATCAAGTGGTTCCTCCAAAGTCAGATTTACCCGTCTAGGGCATCTTTGAAAGATAAGAAGACTTTGAGAAGACTAGCCGGTAACTTCTACCTAAATGGTGATGTGTTATACAAGAGAAACTTCGATATGGTTTTGCTCAGATGAATGGATAGACACGAAGCAGACCTATTGATGACTGAAGTCCATGAAGGTTCCTTTGGTACTCACTCCAATGGACATGCAATGGGGAAAAAGATGTTGCGAGCAAGTTACTATTGGCTAAAAATGGAATCTGATTGTTACAAGTTTGTGAAGAAATGCCACAAATGTCAAATATATGCAGATAAGATTCATGTTCCTCCGACACTGTTGAACGGAATTTCCTCTCCATGGCCCTTCTCCATGTGGGGAATTGATATGATTGGCATGATTGAGCCTATAGCTTCAAACGGCCATCGTTTCATTCTAGTGGCTATTGACTACTTCACAAAATGGGTTGAAGCGACATCATACGCGAATGTAACCAAGCAAGTTGTTGTAAGTTTTATCAAGAATCATATCATATGCCGTTATAGTGTGCCAAGTAAGATCATTACTGACAATGGATCAAACTTGAATAATAATATAGTGGAAGCTCTTTGCAAAGACTTCAAAATTGCACACCATAATTCTTCTCCCTACATACCTAAGATGAATGGGGTTGTTGAAGCTGCAAACAAGAACATCAAGAAGATTATTTAGAAGATGGTTGTAACATATAAGGATTGGCATGAGATGCTCCCATTTTCTTTGCACGGGTATTGTACATACATCCGCACTTCAACAGGGGCAACCCCTTTGCATGGTTTATGGCATGGAAGTTGTGCTCCTCGTAGAGGTTGAGATCCCATCATTGCGTGTTTTGATGGAAGCCAAGTTGACTGAGGCTGAATGGTGTCAGACCAGGTTTGACGAGTTGAATTTGATTGAAGAGAAAAGATTGACTGTCAAGTGTCATGGTCAGTTATATCAGCATAGAATGAATAAAGATTTTGATAAGAAGGTCAGACCTCGTGTGTTCCTAGAAGGTGACCTTGTGCTCAAGAATATTCTATCTTTCAAACCATATTATAGGGGCAAATGGGCTCCTAATTATGAAGGCCCATATGTTGTTAAGAGAGCCTTTTCAGGCAGTGCTTTGATTCTTACAACTATGGATGGTGAAGAATTCACTTGTCCTGTGAACACAGATGCATTCAAGAAACACTTCGCCTAAAAAGAAAAGAACGGCTCGCTAAGTTGAAAACCCGAAAGGGCGGCTTAGGAAAAAATGAGCGTCTCGGTGGATTGAAAACCCGGAAGGGCGATCCAGGAAAAAATTAGAGACATAAAACAGAAAGAAGTATCCCGATAAATTGAGCACCCCATCCTGGGTAAATTTATGCAAAAATTAGGGATTATGGCAAGTAATTGCATCCTGCTGATCTTTAGATTTGAAGACGTTCTTGAGCACATTGGTCGGTTTTGATTTATCATTCCCAGTAGCGGCCAAGAGAACAGTGGATATCAAGGGTTGGTAGAAGGATTAGTGATCATTATATTCAATGTACCCCTTTTTCCATGTAAATTACCATTTTCAACTTTGTAAAGATCTATGGAGTCTTGTCACTTACAGACTACCATTATAGTAAATATATTTGAGCTTTTATCCAATTGTTTCTACTCTTGTTTAATTCAGCCAAATAGTTTTAAATTTTATTATGATCATTTAAAAAATTAAAATTTAATCAAAATCATATTTTCTTAAACATATAAAAGAATTAATTTTAAGCAATCGATTTTATTAAAAAGGAATATCAATAGTGGTTCGAAAGCAGTAAAGCCCTAAGTGTGGAACATTATTGGTTCTCCCCAAGCAGTAGGCGCGATTTCTCTTTCACCCCCGACAGCATTGTTCAACACCCGATGTTTGTTGATTTCTCCAGGCGGTTAATTCTCCATTGTCCCCAGCTAAGTTAGTGTTTATTCCCCAGCCAGGTTTATATTTGTTCTCTAGCTGAGTGCGGATATTTTGTTGCAGCAGTTCGCATAATTCCAGCAGAACTTTGGTTTCCTCACCAGTAGTCATCAGATTCGCTCCCAGACAGAGTTTCCCCTGGTTTCTGAGCAGCTATCAGCGTTTGTTCCCCTGCAAGGTTGTCTCTCGTTTGATATAGTGTTGCCCTAAAATTCCCCGTAGAATGGTAGCAGTTTCCTCAACAGATCTCCTCTTTGCTTCCCCAACTAGGGTTGAGCCGTTGGGATGTTGGCCTCTCTCTTCTCTAGCAGTTGTTTCCCTCTTTTGTTGTTTGGCCGATAATTGTATCGATGATTCAAATATGCGACATCCTTGTATCCTCTGAGATCGTTTTGTCAGCATAATCATCATATACACATATACATATATATACACACTCATATAATTTCATTATTGCATCATTGCACCTGTTGACTCATTCTTGTGACTCTTGTTCTCTGTTATGGTGGTACTTTATCTCCATACAGGTTTGGTGAGTCTGTTCTCTTTTCAATTGTAGAGTGTCATCCCCATAAGCAAGAAAGACTTTAACCTTTCTCCTTTCCCCACTGAGTTATTTTCTCGTGGATGATTGTTATTTTAGCTTCCTCCCTAGTTGATTATCTAGAAGGAACCATTCCCCTTAAGTTATATCCTCATCGCGTTGAGTCTTGATTGACCGTTTCTTTCTAGATCTTACCTAGATAGACGCTTTTGGTCCCCTGAGAGTTTATTACCCAGTAACTGGTAATATCCTTCTAAGTTTGAAGTTTGTTACTTTTTTCACAATACATGGAAAAAGTAACATTTCTCTCCCCAGCGGATTCGTTTTCACATTTCCCTAGGAAAGTATATCCTTGATATGTTCATCCTAACTAGTGACAGATATTTTCTTCCCCTGCTTTGAGTTTATCCTTGATATGTCCATTCTAACCGATGACGGATATTCCCATCTTTGGTATTTTACCCAGTAAAAGGTAGTTGTAATCCCTATTTTGTTTCCCAGGGAGTTAATCCTTGATATGTTCATCCTGACCGATGACGGGTTTCCTTCTCTTTGCGGTCTTCTGCCCAGTAACCGAAAGTTGTAAATCCTGCTTTTTCTTTCCCCTTTGCAGAGTTTATCCTTGATATGTTCACTTTAATCGGTGACGGATATCCTCTCTTTGGTCTTCTATCCAGTAACTGATAGATGTAATCCCTATTCTTCCCCTAAGAGTCTATCCTTGATATGTTCATCCTAACCGATGACGGATATTCTCTTTGATGGTATTCTATCCAGCATTCGATAGATGTAATTCCTACTTTTTGTTCAGGTGGTTTATTCTTGATATGTTCATCTTAACCGATGACGGCTATCCTCTTTAACATTCCCAAGCAAGTCTATCCTTGATATGTTCATCTTAATTAGTGACGAATTTTCTTTCCTTTGAGTCTATCCTTGATATGTTCACTCTAATCGGTGACGGATATTCTCTCCTTTTCGTCTTTTGCCCAGTATCCGGTAGTCGTAAATCCTATTTTCAGCTTTTCCCCGACAAGTTTATTCTTACCCAGTAACTAGTAATGAATTCACCTACCGGCGACCCTCAATGAGTCATCCTTGATATGTTTACCCTAACTGGTAACAGATGTCTTCTCTGTCAGATTTTATTATCTCTTTACTCAGTAGCATGTAGTGGATAATATATTTCTGCTCCTCCTGTGTTGAAGTTTATTTCTTCCCCAGTTGAGTTGAGTGCGTATTTCCTTAGTGAAGTCGCTTTTCCTGCAGGGTTCGAGTATTTCAATTTTATTTTGATCTACTTGTTCCCCTGCAGACGTTCCTTTGTTTCCCTGACCGAGTCTTTCCATTTTTCATGGAATTCCTCCAATCCCCCAACAATATTTAAGTCGTAGCCTGGCCTACACATAACCCTTTATCCCCTAGAGTCTCTGTCTCCCCAGTGAGTTTTCCTTATGGAATGCATTACCCTCCTTTGTGGCAATATTTCCCCACAAAGAGTTTATTTTAGCATTCATATCATATGCATCATGAGGTCTCTTAGGGACCAAAATTTGTTTCTATGTGTTTTTATTTAAGCCCATTCTACTGAGTCGATGCGAAGATTTTAACCTTCACCTCCTCAGTTAGAATGTATTTAAATAAAGGCAGCTGTCAAACCCCAATTTTGACCCTAAGATCCCTCATGCTATCTCATCATATGCATTGGCATTGGGATCATACCTTCGCATCCTCCTTACCCCTCATTCATTGGGTTTTTTATGGGAGAGATCACCAAGCACCATGTAATTGTATCATACTTGTTATTTTATCATTTACTAACCAAAATACTAAAAATATATCTTTGCATTTGTCTAACTCTTTTGTAGGTGAGGCACTTGATCACCTTTGATCTATCAAGTTCACATCTAGGGTTTAAGACCCTCATTACTAACAGCTCAACCAAGGAATGATCCACAATGGCTTTAGGCATGATATATTAGTCCCCATGATCTTTACATATTATTTTGGTCAATATTTCTTTAAGAGTTTGGAATTGGTTTGCCTTGGAAACCCTAGTTCATTTGGGTATCTTGAGTAACTTCTTCAACAAGCTTCTTCACCAATTGTTCAAATATTTCAAGGGGCACTTCAAATTTCATCATCTTATGCATATATGATCTTCCATTAGTCTCAAAAGTCAATATAATTGCAAGCTAGCAAGGTGGTTGATGGTGGTTGACCAAAGGAATTCATCTGATCAAAATTGGGGTTCTCTATATCCCATCTCCTACAATTTTCATCATACGAAAATGATTCCAAGAGAAACGTTACTCTAAATTACATTCCAAACAACTTTCATGTTGAGGTCTAGAGATAGTTTTTCTTGGAAAATCATTTTTTATGTTGAAAGATTATAGGTCATTTTGTCTAAACCCTAATTTAAAAGTCAACTTCCCAAGACCATAACTTGCTTAATTTTTATGATATGAAACATTTCCAAGTTGAAAAATCAAATTCAAGGTGTCTACTTCAACCTTTATCTTTGGAGGAAGAGCTAAATCAACTTTTATGAGCATGTGATATGAGAATACATTATGGGTCATTTTGGACCAATACCATTGAATAAGTGATTTTCCTCAACTTCATTAATGCATAACTCATTCATCCCAAATCCAAATGAGGTCAAATTTCTGACTATTTTGAAGGTGTTTTAAAGATATACAACCTTGATGAAGACACTTTTCTAATTTGAAGCTAACATAAAAAGTTAGCCAATGTGGAATAATTGAACATATGGCTTGACACTTTGAAATTTTTTTAACATGTTGAAATTTCCAAACTTCCACCTCAAAATTCATCATGATACAAGCTCCAAATGGAAAAGTGTTCAACATAAGAGTTGTTCCTCTTGATCTAACCTTTCAAAAGAGTCCATATTCATGCATTTCGGATAAGGTTTGAGGGTATGCGCATGGTCTGAACATCCATGCATCAATTAGGAAGGATCAATCTTCAAACATCAATACACTTTTTCCTTGCATCACAATCCACATTCCGACTCAATCTCACTTGAATTTGGACTCAATTGAGTTGCTTCATGGGCATGTGCATGCCCATGCAAGCATGCACTTCACTTTGCCAAATTTGGAAGTATTTTGAAAGGTGCAAATATCACTTGCATTTGCTATAAACAGAGGTCCATTACATCAGAATGAAGGACCCTTATGTTCCAGCTTTGCCTCCCACATTTGAAACCCTCACAATTAAAAGGAAAACCTGAGAAATTTCACTTGAAATTTGAGTTTGAATCTCACTGTTTGGAGATTCAAAAACTCCAGGATCCAAAGCCCTGTACCAATCCTAAGCTACTTCAGCAAGCTTCTTGAGCAAGATCAAACACGAATTGAAGCAAGAGAGATCAAGTTCTGCACATCATTGAAGGTATTTTTCCAGAGTTTTATTCTCTTCGATTCTCTCTCAATTCTCATCAATTCTCTTGGATCCTTGGTTATCTGAAGTCCTACCAATGTAGGCAAGAAGATTGAGTTGCTTTGAGGTCAAATCGAAGCAACTCAGTTCATACACCTCAAAATTCAACTCCATGTATCTCTCAATATACTTGGAGTTAGTTTTAATTAAGGTCAGATTCGTGATCCGTGCCATTTTTTCTTCAAGATCATGTCCTTTTTTTTCATTTTTGTGATGATGATGAAAGAACTAGTCCGGCCAAGGTCACCTAAGAAGATGACCGGTGATTTGCTCTGGCGATGTGTTGGACACGTTCTGAGCAATTTGATCATTTCAAATTATTTTAATTCTGAGCGCTCTTTGTGATTACCATTGGTGTTGCACGTTGACTCGTGTGTTTGGTGGAACGCGCGTTACAGACCACTTAATATGCCACCTCAATTAATGAGGGAGATCAAGTGGTCCACATTTTTTCTAATTAATTGATTTTTATTTGATTCCTTTATTTTTATTAATTCATATTAAATTTAATATTGATCCAAAAAATATGAGAGTATCACCTAAAAAATTTAAATAAAATCCTCTTTCATTTTCTGAATTAAAATTATTTTTTGGATCATTATTAATATTTTTCATGATTTAATTGATTTTTTGAATATTCTTAATTGTTTAAAAATACTTTTAAGTTTCCAAAAATTCTGAATTTTTTTCTCCAAGATCCTTTGTCCTTATTTGACCTATGATAAATCTCATGTCCATTTCTTTGGTGTTTTGATGAGTTTTTAGGAAATTGACCAACCATAATTTAATTTAATGCATATTTAATAATTTTTAATTGTTTAAATGCCAAATTAATTGTGTAGAGCCATTTTATTTGACTTGTGTTGTTGGACCTTGGTCAAGGTTGATTTGACTTTGCTAGGTTAAGATCATTAGATTTAGGGGATTGATGGAATGTACATTCCATCTCCCAAAATGAATGAATGATCTTAATTTGGTAAAAGTCCTCCTTTGACAAATTTGTGTTTGATCCATTCCCCCTCCCTCTTCATCTCATTCCTCTTTTTTATACATTCATGTCATGAACCTATGATATCTCTATATCTTAAGGCTAGTTGATTGCAAAATCAACATAAGTATTGATGAGATTAGGTCCCCTACTTTGCATATACTTTTTGTGTGTGGTATGTTTCATGAGCATAGTCCATTATACTATGTCTCTAACATGCATTAACACCAAGATTTTATTGCTCGCCCTCAAATAGTTGTGACTTCTACATAAGTCCAATTACGATTGCTTAACATAGCGCTAAATTTTGACACAAAAGGCATAGCATTCTAGTTAGTGAGATTGTAAGTCTCCCCTCTTTCATGGTATTGTGTGGAAACTTGGCATTTTTTCCTTCCTTTGGAAGATGTCTTGGTTCAAGGATACATGCTTGTGATAAGTGGGTTGAGTGTTCTCCAAAGAATGACTTAAAACAAAAGAAAATCAAAAGCAATACTAACTTCTAATTAATTAACAACTAACACTTAATTTCAAGTCATTTACTTTTAATGCACTTTAATTTTTAAGCCTTATTCATTTGCCATTATTCATACCATTCGAGTTGTTTACTTTAATGTCATTTTCACATTGTTATTGGGACCATATTTTGTGATATATTGTGTTTGTATATACTTGTTTGATTGTGTGGTCTTTTAACCTTAATGTACATAATAAGAACAAAAACCCTAAAAAAACATCTTGTGTGGACTGTTGGTTTGATCTGAGACTATTGGACTTAGAATTTAGGCAACACTCCATATTTAAAGGACTTGGCCAATGCCAACTTTTATGAAACCAAGTGCTTGTGAAGTAAACATTCATCTGATACAACTTTGAAGATCCATTTGAGTTCATCTGCAACATGATCATTGTGAAGTTGTTATTTTGAACCTGTGACTTATGCCATCTTTGAAGTCATCTGACACATGAGCAAATTTTGAAGAAGATCATGAAGTTGCTAAGCTTGGATGTGGCTATCTTTATTTGATGCCTTACTCTTCAACTTGCTATTTTGTGCATTGTTTGTTGCTTGATTCTAAAGTCCAAGGGAAAGTTGGGTTTTTATATGACATTCTTGTCTATTGGATTGCAGCCCATTGGTCAGATCTTTTAAACTCTCAACTTTTAAATTTATGCTTAGGATTAGTCTCTTCATCTCCTCCCCACTTCTTTACTTTCAAAATCTCTTCCTCCTTTTAAAAAAAATCTCTTTGCTTGTGTCTGTTTTCTAAACTTTGACCATAATGCAAACTAGAAACTTTGGCCTTATGCCATCTCATTTTCAAAACTTTTCCTTAGTCAAATTTGCAAATCAAACTAACTATACTTGACTTGAAATTTCAAAAGCTAAAAAGACCTAACACTCATTCAAACCATTTTTAGGCCCTCGTGCCTTTTAAACTTAAAATTTTGTTAAAAGCAATACACTCACTTTAAAATTGATACCACGAACTACGAGGTTTTGATCCCTCATTTTTATGTTGGCATGTAGGCACAAGTCCAAAGGTCTTGTCAAACACAAAAATATAATTAATGAGTTCTTCTCTCATCCCTCCATTCTATTTATTGCAAACATCATTTGTACAAAATCACATATACACACAAAAAAGGGCTCCCTAGGAGTACCTAGGACACTTTGGGTGCTAACACCTTCCATCTGTGTAACTAACCCCCTTACCTGTAATCTCTTACATTTTATTAGTTTTGATTTGAAAACTTCTTATCTTTGGGTTTTGTTCGTACTTTTCCCTTTTCCCTTGGAAATAATAAAAGCGCGGTGGCGACTTTGGTTTAATTGACGTCTAGCTTATCCATAGCATGATGGTTATGAATTTACCGCTACAGGGAACTTTTGTCCTCTCCCTTAGCAACAGGATGCCTGTCAGCTAGAGAATGGAGGGGGGAGATATTATTTTGATTTTTTGATTCTCTTAATTTTCATTTATTTGAATCGGGATCTTTTTAATTGGATAATGGAAAGGAGTTTGGATAGCAAATGTTGACCATTGATTAATTTGAATCGATGCTTTGGATTGAATCAAAGAAGCACAAATAATTCCAAATGGCAAAGTTACCCCTTCTAGATGACTTAATTGGTTTAAAATAATTTAAACCAATTAAATAAAATAAAAATCCCAACTTTAGAAATAAATGTGATAAAAATAAAATAAGACCATGGAAATGTTTATTTATTTTGATGAATATTTTGGCGAAAGAATAAAAATAAGATGACGAAAAATGAATAAATGTCGAGCGAAGTTTTGCTCAAAAAATTAAGTCGGATATACTAAAATGATCATCACGAAATATTGTTATTGAAAAAAATACATCGTTTCTTTTAATTTTGAAATAAATTTTTATCGGTTAAAAGGCTCAGACGGGTCAAAATGCGAACGAAAAAGTCATCAAAAAATATAACGAGTACACCAGCTTAAACTACACAAATCGTAGATTAATAATACTTGTGTCTGCAAGTTTAATTTCGAAACTTTTTACCCGCTGATTTTGCACGTGTGTAAGACCCTAATTTTGACCCTAAGATCCCTCATGGCATCATAGCATTGCTCATTGCATTGCCTCAAGGATCATAGCATCTTGGTTCCTTACCCTAGGGTGGGACTTGTGTGAGTTGGTTTGAGACAACCAAGCATGCTTGTATTTTATATTATTTCTTATTTGTTTAACTAACCAAAAGCACAAAAATATGTCACTAACTTGTTTTATTTTGAAGCTCAAGCAATCATGAGATCTTTTGCTCCTAGGAGGTCCTTATGCTCAATGAAGTAGCCAGATGAAGATGAGAGCAAGCATGAAAATGGTTCCTAAAGCTCTCAATCATCATATATGTATCCCAAGTATCTCAATTTTTCAATTTGATCAAGATAAACCAAAGGGCTTGAGGATTGCTTCCCAAGGAAACCCTAATTCAACTGTGCATTGACTGTGCCTTGCTCATGAAGCAACCTCAACCTATGATCAAAATCAATAAAGGGAAGTTCTTTTATTAATCATTTTATGCATATATGAGCCTATGTGAGTATACTCAATCCTTCACTCATCAAGATTTGAAGTTTGGACTTGAGAAGTTGACCAATCAAGTCATCTGACCAAATTGAAATCCACTGAGACCTAACTTTTGATGTGTTTGTCAAATAAAGATGACCCAAAGAGAATATATGTTTTTACGAACCATATGAACAACTTTCATGTTCATCAAAAATTCATTTTAAACTCGGAAGGTCATCATTCACTTCAAAACATTATAGGTCATTTTGACTGAAACCCTAATTTTGGGACAAATTCCCAAGGACCTAACTCACTCATTGCTTATGATTTTAAGGTGATACCAATTGCATTGGAAAGCTTAAGATGTCTACTTAAATTGTTATGTTGGACAAAATTTCATAATCCTTAAATAAATACATGTGATAATACAAAACATTATAGGTCACTTTGGACCAAAGCCATTGAATCTTTAAAAAGTCTAACTTTAAGTGCCCATAACTTTCTCATCAAAAATCTAAATGATGAAAACTTTAAGTCCAAATTTATCATATTGAAAATATATACAACTTTTATGTTGGAGGTTTTTTCATTTGATGCATGCGTCATTGAAACAGAAGGGCTTGAAGTTGGTCACTTTTGGCAAATTTTTCAAAGACATGTTTTGTACATCAAACTTCATGGCCAGTTTTCACAACTATCCAAACTCCAAATGGATTTTTGTCCAATATAGCTTTTGTTCCTTATGTCAAGACCTTTCCAACTATTACTCACATGCCTATGTTTGGATTTTCTAAGAGTGACTTTCGAAGAGGGGAACATTTATGCCCAATTATGGAATTCATGGTAAAACTTCATGCACAAGAATTTACCACTCAAACCACACGTCCATTTCAACTCCAAGTGACTTCAGCTTTCATTTCCAATTGGTTTTAGGCCTCACATGCGCCTGTACAGGCCCATGCATGGAGGACCCAATGATTATGCACACGAGTTTCTCCTCACCTTGCCTTGCATTTCAGCTATAAATAGGAACCTTGCTTCATTCAATTATCAACCCGAGGGCGCCTAAAGCTCTGCTAAAATCCATACCCAACCTCTCTTAAAAGGAATTCTGAATTTTTCTCTCAATTTAAAACTTGAATTTTAACTTCCTTGGTTGATCTTTAGTTTCCAATTCCAAAGCCTATCATCCTCATCATCTCAAGAGCAAGCTGCAAGCAAGAATTTGGTTGGATCGTGCTCATCAAAGTTGCACTTCAAAGGTTTACATTTCAACTGTTTTGATCTGAATCTCCTTATATGATGTGATTTGCTTGTGTTTGTTTGGTTCTCTGAAGTCCTCGTGTGAGAGGCAAGCCAATGGTGTCTTTAATTTAGTGAATTGATGCATTTCAGATTGAAAACCTGGATTTTCCATCTCAGATTTCTCCTTCCATAGAGATCTTGAGAGCAATCCAAGGTTACAGGGGTGATGTACATCACCCCAGCTTTAATTTGGTATAAGGCACGTGTAGTTTGGTTGAAGTTGCAAAACCTGCAACTGGTGGCCGGTTTCTGTTTGCTCACCGGAGATGACGGTGGTTTCCACCACCATCCCCACGTGGAACCACTCTGAGCCATTGGAAGGTGATTAAGTGATCTAATCCTGGTCGTGCTTGCTATTGACTTTTTTTAATTATGTTTGCTTCGCGTTTGACTATGGAACATAATGCGCGCGCTCACTTTGGCCTTCGGATTGTCCACGTCAATTAATGACTGTGAATCCAACGCTTCCTGATTTTCCATATTTTCTTAATTTCAGTTTTATTTTCTTTAACTCCTTTTATTTTCAAAAATTCATAACTCTTTTATTTGGAATCACAAAAATATGAGACCAATTGCAAATAATTTCTTTTAAAATCTAGTTTAATAATCTGATTTTTAATAATTTTTGTGATTCCATTTAATATTTTTTGTGAATTATTTTGTTTTTAATAGTTTTTAATTCATTTTAACTACTTTTTGATATTCAAAAATACCAAAAATATTTTCTTAACACATTTGGATCATGATAAGTCTATGAAAATTTTCTCATCAATTTCTTAATTGATTTGAGATTTATTTGAGATTTTAATTCTTTGGTGTTATATTTAATGCTTTTAATTGATTTTAAAATAGTTTCTATTTTCAAAAAATGTTGAGAAAATTTGTCAAACCTTGTTTGACCATGTTAGACTTATGATGATTCAAATCAAATTCAACTTGATCAAAGTGATTTGTGGTTAGCCTTGACATATGAGAGGCTTAACCTTCTTTGATCCAAATCAAATTCAACTTGATCAAAGATCAAGTGAATTGCTTTGTGTCCAAAATAGGTTGCTTCTTGGTCAAGCAAAAAACCTAAAATCCATACAAGGTCATTCTTCTTTTCTTTTGGCATGGCAAGTTGTAGGAGCTTAGCTTACTAGTCATGATCTCTAACTTGTGTTTATTTGCCTATAGTTTTATTGACCGGCCTCGGATAGGTGTGACTACTACATTAGTCCACTTACGGTTGCTTAACATAGCGCTAAATTGTCTTATGGCACACTAAAACTAACTACTAATTACTAACTTTTAATTCAAGCATTTAATTCTTGCATTTTACTTTAATGCAATTTAATTTCTTTCTCATTTATTCATATTGTCTTTTCCCTTTGCTCATTTGAGCTCATGTTTATGTTTATGCCATCTTTTCCTTTTGCTCACTTGAGCTCATGATTGTATTTAAATATATTGTTGCTTTGTGTTTGTTTTGTCTTTGTTTGTGTGAACCCAATGCAAAAAGGAGAAAGGAATTAGAATTAGGACCTTACCTATGCTTAATGGAGTTCAAGAGCAACTAGGCCTCATGCCTTTAGAATGCTAAACTTGTTGAAGAGCAACTAGGCCTCATGCCTTTAGAATGCTTAATCTTGAAGTTGTCTTCAAAGGACCCCTAATCCAAAACTTTTTCTTTGTCCATTCCTCTTATTGCATTGTGAACTTTTTGATTGTTTGTTCTTGTGTGATAGGGATTCCAAAACTTGAGCTAGTAAGGACCATTATCATGAATAGCCAAGTTAAGAAAGACAAGCCAATTGGAGATCCTAGGAGCTTGAATATTTAATTGTTTTGATTGCTTGTTGCTTGCTAATTCCAAAGGAAAGGAGCATCTTGAATCATCTTTATGATCTCAAGAAAGGAACTCCAAGGGTTTTATCTCTTCTCTCATCTTTGCATGTTTAAGACTAACCCTTCTCTTCTTCTCTCCATTCTAACCCAAGCCAAACTCATTTTGTGCAAACATTGACATTGTTTTCAAAACTAGAAACCTAGGCCATATGCCTTTGATTTTCCAAACTCTTTTCATTAATACTTATTTTGAATTGAATCTTAAGTCAACTTTGACTTTATTTTGTGAATACTTCTAACTTGTAAATACAACTCACTTCAAGTGATTTTTGTGGTTCCAATGGCCACCTTTGTTAAAACCTTTTTTTCATAAACATTAGCCATAGGTTTGAGTTACCATAGTGGTTGATGTAAACCTCACCTTATCCTTAGTGATTGGACTATAAGTCTTCCATACTTATTATAGGGTGGATCCCTCACTAGTATGTTGAAGTTATCCTCACATGGTTGATTGTTGGTTTAGGTTGAGTTTTCTCCCTTTGATAACAAAAGACCTTAAGGCTTTTGACAAATCAATTCACCCATGTTTTTTTTTAAAGATTTTTACCCTGAACTACGAGGTTTTGATCCTAGCTTTGGGATGGCACGTAGGCAATGGGTTTATCCATTCAAACAACAAAATTGTAAATAATTTGTATATTCTTTTCTCATCTCCCCAATCATGTTTGCACAAATGTTTTCACAAATACCAACCTACAATACCACTTTGCAAAAAGGCCTCCCTTAGAGTACTAAGGATGTTTTGGGTGCTTAAAACGTTCTCATTGCATAACCAATCCCCTTACCCAGATCTCTGACATTTTTATTAGTTTTTGATTTGATAAAACTTCTTACTTGGTTTTTGTTCGCTTTCTAACCTTTCCTTTGGATAAATAGAAGTGCGGTGGCGACTCGAATTGTATGCTTACTTTGGATTTAGTCAATAAATCTAAAGGTAACGAATACCCCGCTACAGAAAAGTGGCGACTCTGCTGGGGAATAACCTTTTCCTAGTGGGTTTAACCTACTTTTTGCCTTTGTTGTATTATATGTTTATATTTACTTGTGACATATTTTTGTGCAAATTTGGGATGACTGTATTGTTTGTAATGTATGAATTACTTGATATATATCAATTGCTTGTGTGCTTGGTTGTCTCTTGTGAGATGAGTTCTATACCCGAACTCGAGTGCACTTATGATAGGAGAATGGCATAGTCTTGTTGACTTGTGTGGAGTTATTCCTTAGCAAGTTGACTTGCAAGCCCATTCACTTGGTGGAGGTCTTGTTGGGATCTATAATGTCACACGAGTAGTCGTGGTTAGGCATTACTCTTTCCAATATATACCTTAAAAGCCAAGGACCTTAGATTACCTAGCCCATCTTGGCCTATTTTAGGACATAGTACGAAGATCGTTCAAGTGTAAGATTTGATACGATTGTTACGCGATACTACACTCATAAGAGTCTCTCTTGAGAATATTTTTGGAATACGAGTAGTCGTTTATCCGATAATATCCGAAAGATGAGATGATGACTATGGGAACCTTTTCAGAACATGATCGTCAGGTTTAACCATAGTACACTCCCATTGGGTGGTTCTTAATCGAGACTCCATGCTCGTGACTTGCAACAAACCCTTGATTCGCGGTTGATCCGTTCTCGTATATCCTTAATATCAATGGAACTTGGGTGTTGATAAGGTGTAAACCACAATCCACCAAAATGGATGATTGATATTAAGGATGACTTGACCCATCCCGTGACCTTTGTGTGGTGTGACTTGCTTCATCCTTGAGTGTGATTGTTGAATCCATGCATTCATGCATTCATTTGCATCCATATCATCATCAAATGAGAAAATTTTCAAGGAACTTAAGAGGTCTATTTGCAAATTTTCAGACATGGATAAGCAAAGAAGGAATACGAAGAAGTACAGTCTCACACAAGCCGACTTGAAAGAGTTAAGGAGTTTGACATCCTATGTATTAGATACCTTCGAGTTCAAAGCTCGCCATGGGAAGCTTCTGTCTATTCTTGCTACTCAGGTGGATGATGGTCTGATGAGTGTGTTGGTGCAGTTCTATGATCCCTTGTACCGTTGCTTCACTTTTTCGGATTTCCAGCTTTTGCCTACGCTTGAGAAGTATGCCTATCTTGTGGATATACCTATCCTAGACCAGTTACCGTTCAGCGGTTTGGAGAGAGTTCCCTCTTCCCAAGAGATTGTTGATCTGTTGCACATAGATGTATCTGAGATTGGTGCTCAAATGACTACCAAAGGTGGGATTCAAGGTCTCCCATCTGATTTTCTTATTGCCCAAGCTACTTTGTTTGGGAAGACCATGAGTGAGGACGCCTTTGAGGCCATATTTGTGCTTCTCATCTATAGGCTAGTGTTATTCCCCAACATCGATAATTTTGTGGATGTGAACGCCATTAGGATTTTATCTACTCTTAATCGCGTTCCAACTCTGTTGGGTGACACTTATTTCTCTTTGCATATGAGGAATGCAAAGGGTGGTGGTACCATTGTGTGTTGTTTGCCTCTGTTGTACAAGTGGTTTATTTCGCACTTGCCACAGACGCTTCCCTTCAAGGAGAACAAAGGATGTCTACGGTGGTCCACGAGACTTATGTATCTCACTAATGATGATATCTCTTGGTATAACCGTGCTTAAGATGGTGTCCAAATTATTGAATCTTGTGGTGAATTCTCCAATGTGCCTCTTCTTGGTACATGTGGTGGGATTAACTACAACCCTATTTTGGCTCGCCGTCAGCTTCGGTTCCCCTTAAAGGGAAAACCTAATAACATTTTGTTAGAAGGTGTGTTCTTTCAAGCGGGTAAAGATCCCCAGAACTTGAAGAGCAGAATGGCTCGCGCTTGGCACAAGATTCATAGGAAGGGAAGGAAAGAGCTTGGTCTGAAGAATTGTATTGCTTTGGAACCCTACACCTCTTGGGTGAGGAAGAGAGCTTCTGAGTACCGCATGCCCTATGATTATCCAAGACCTACCCTTATGGTTATGGTTGGGCTTTCAACCCTCCCTAACCAAGGAGTAGAGGAGTTGAGAGATGAAGACCGTTCGCGTGCTTGGGTCCGTGAGCGAGAGGAGCTACTTCAGCAACTCAGAGATAAGGATGCTTTGATAGAAGTTTTGGAGCATCAAGTTATCGACGAGCCTGATGATATGGTTACTTCCCTTCTTCCTCAGTCATCCAAGTTTTGGAAGAGGAAGTATGATCGACTCGCTAAGGAGAAGGCAGATATGGAGGCAGCCTATAAGAGAGAGGTGAAGAGGCTTCGTGCAGCTTATCTTCCGGTCTCGAGAGCTTTAGACGATTGTTTCTAGGGTTCCATAATATGTTCTTTTTCCTTCACTCTTGTATTGTATTTGGTTACCAAGACTGTACTTCTTTGGTGTAAAAAAAATTTCCAAATATTATTGATATGAGCATTTCCATATATGTCTTAAAAGAGTAGTATTTCAAATATTCACAAATAGATCTCTATAAAGTTCCTCAAATAAAAATAAATCATATGCACAAGCATTGCATGCATCATGTGCATAAGCAGGTTTTGAGCTTCTTGATCAGTGGTCTAACTCTTTGCTCTTCATTTATTTTGAAGGCAAGCTGACACATGGGTATAACACCAGGGAAAATCTACCAAAGCTGATGGATCATCTTGAACAAGAGAATAGAGAACTGAAGGAAAAGGTAGCTAGGTTGACTGCCATGATGGAGTCAGTGCTGGCTGCACAGAGCCAGTCTTCTCCAACACCAGCAACTCCTCCCGCGAGGATAGTTATTTCAGAGGTAGCTTCCTCTATTGTGCCTTCCGCCACCACTCATTTCGTTCCTGCCATGCCAGCCGGGATTCCCTGGGGGATGCCTGCAAACTTTGTGCCTGAGGGTCTTGCTCCGACCTTTACTTCTCTACCGGCATCTAGCTCGGTCCTTGTCGTGCCACCTCCCGTTGTGCACATGTTACCGAGAGTCGAAGACACCATTTATCACTTTGAGTCGTCTGAGGGCCCAGATGTTTATGAGAAAATGGACGCTATGAATGACCAATTCCTTGAGGTGCGCAAGGAACTGAAGACTCTAAGAGGGAAAGACCTCTTCGGTAAATCTGTTGCTGAGTTGTGCCTTGTGCCCAATGTTAAAATCCCTATCAAGTTCAAAGTGCCTGACTTTGAAAAGTATAAGGGAAACACTTGCCCTCTCAGCCATCTTGTGATGTACGCATGCAAGATGTCAACTCAGACAGAGAATGATCAACTCCTCATCCACTATTTCCAGGACAACCTGTCTGGTGCCGCACTCATATGGTATATGGACCTGGATAGTGCGAACATTTTCTCCTTCAATGACCTTGGCGAAGCTTTCGTCAAGCAGTACAAGTGCAATATTGATATGGCTCCCGATAGGGACCAGCTGAGGGCTATGTCCCAGAAGGAGAAGGATACATTTAAGGAGTACGCCCAGAGGTGGCGTGAATTGGCTGCACATATTGTGTCACCCCTCGAAGAGAAGGAAATGACCAAGATCTTTCTGAAGACCTTGAGTTCATTTTATTACGAGAGGATGATTGCTAGTGCTCCCTCGGACTTCACCGAAATGGTGAACATGGGAATAAGACTAGAGGAAGCAGTCTGTGAAGGACGTCTAACCAGAGATAAAGGCTCTTCTGCAAAGTGTTATGGCAGATTTGCAAAGAAGAAGGAGGGAGAGGCACATGTCATGTCCTCCCATATCAAGAGAAGACCCTTTGTGAAGAGGAAGACTGTTCTCCCTGCCAGTAACCAACACCAGGTGGCTCATATAGCACCTGCCTTCAAGGAAGCTCAACATTATCAATAACAACAACATCGTCCACAACAGCAGGCCTACCAGTTTCGAAACAACAACAATACCAGCACCAGCTACGATAGAAAGAGGGTCACTTTTGATCCAATTCCAATGACCTACGTTGAACTCTATCCTTCATTGATAGACAGAAACTTGATTACTCCACATGACCCACCTGTTGTACCGGCCAACCCTCAGTGGTGGTACAAGCATGAGCTACAGTGTGTATATCATTCCGGTGCTCCCGGACATGACGTGGAGAATTGATATCCCCTAAAGACCAAGGTGCAAGACCTTGTTAGAAGTGGGATTTTATTTTTCGAGGACGTAGGTCCAAATGTCAAGAAGAACCCATTGCCCGAGCATGGGAAAGTTGCTGTGAACATGGTTCAGGGTTTCCCTGGCAAGTATAAAGTCCTGTACGTCAGTCATATCAGGCAATCGTTGGTCGAGATGCATAGACTATTATGTGGATACAGTCAATATGAGCATGACCATGATAGGTGCCAGGTGTGCACTGTCAACGAGAGAGGATGTCGCCAAGTCAGGAAAGACATCCAAGAGATGCTGGATCAGGGTATGATTGAGATACTTCAAAATCGAAATGAGGATGAAGTGGATGTAATTTCGCTTGTATTAAGAATACCAGAACCTGTTGTCATCAGATATGATGGCAACAAGAAGAAGGTTTCTCCATCTCTTATTATCAAGCCAACGGGCCCTGTCCCGTACTCTTCAGACAAAGTTGTTCCCTACATATATAACGTAGTTGAGTTAGAATATGGGGAGGAGGTGCCGTTGTTGTCCACCTTTGTTACAGGTATATTAGATGCCAGTGGTGTGACCCGTAGTGGTCGTGTATTCTCGGTGCCGCCAAAATCCCAAGATGACATGAGAAGAACTACTGTTGTTAATTCTGCCAGTCCTGTGGGGACTTCTTCTTCTCCGAATCCAACACTTATTGTTGATAAATCTATTAAAGCTCATGTCCCTGTCGGCCAGAATGGAATTCTGAAAGAGGACTGTGATGAGATGTTGAGGCTCATCAAGAGGAGCGAGGACGATGCCCTGTATAATGTGTTGGTAGACACATGGTCATCGCTAAATGTGTTGCCAAAGTCCACTATGGCAAAACTTTCATACCAGGGGCCTCCCATGAGGCAGAGTGGAGTGGTAGTCAAGGTTTTGATGGATCGAGGAAAACTATGATTAGCGAAGGTGAACTCCCAATCAAGATTGGACCTAGTGATTTCCAGATCACTTTTCAGGTCATGGATATTCACCCATCATATAGCTGCTTGCTTGGGAGACCATGGATTCACGAGGCTGGCGCCGTGGCATCCATCCTATACCAAAAGTTAAAATTCGTTAAGAATAAGAAGTTGGTGGTGATAGGGGGAGAGAAGGCTCTCTTGGTAAGCCATTTATCTCCCTTTTCCTACATAGAGGGTGAGGATGAGGTTGGGACTCCGTTCCAAGCCTTATCTATTGCTGAGCCTTCAAGGAAAGGACCTTCTTCATTTGCCTCCTACAATGATGCGAAGTTGGCCATTGAGCATGGCGCAACTACTGGTTTAGGATAAATGATTAAGCTGGAAGATAATAAATCCCGGGCTGGCATAGGGTATTCTTCAGGCATATCTAATGAGTGTGGGTTGTTCCAGAGTGGAGGTTTCATCCACACTGTTGAAGATCAAGAGGCTGCTGCTATAGTGGAAGATGATGCAGAGGAAGATTCTGGCAACTTTGTCATCCTTGGAGGAGTCTGCAATAATTGGGTCGATGTTGATGTTCCAACAGTTGTCCATAATTCCATGTAATATGTTCACTTTTGTTTAAAAACCATTCTCCCATGCCAAAAGGAGAAGTGATGACATTGTTGGCACATTAATACAATGATATTCATTGCAAAAATTACATGTTAAATGTTTTCTTTTCCAAATTATTTTCCCTTTTTGCTTTTTGCATGAAATTGGTGATCACCATAAAACCCTAAAAAAGAGAATAAAATCAATCTTTTCATCTGCATAATGATTTTCCTTGTTTGAATGCTGAAATCTCTTTTATATCCAAAATCATTATGCAGGTTGATCAAACCCATTGAACATAATGATTCAACACCATCTCTCAACTTTGAGTTCCCTGTATTTGACGCAGAAGAAGATGATGTTGAAGAGATTCCTGATGAGATCACCCGTCTACTTTAGCATGAAGAGAAGATCATTCAGCCGCATCTTGAGAATCTGGAAACAGACAACTTGGGGTCTGAAGATTGTGTTCGAAAAGTGAAGATTGGGGCACTCCTGGAAGAGTCTGTCAAGAAGGGGTTGATTGAGTTGCTACGAGAATATGTCGACGTCTTTGCCTGGTCGTATGAAGACATGCTTGGTCTGGATACTAATATCGTGCAACATTTCCCGCCTTTGAAGCCTGAGTGTGTTCCTGTGAAGTAGAAGCCTGAGTGTGTTTCTGGTGACTTCTACATATCCTCAATGGGTGGCCAATATTGTGCCTGTGCCTAAGAAAGATGGAAAAGTCCGAATGTGTGTGGACTATAGAGACTTGAATAAAGCTAGTCCTAAAGATGATTTTCCTCTACCACACATTGATATGTTGGTAGATAATACAGCTAAATTCAATGTCTTCTCATTTATGGACGGATTTTCCGGTTATAACCAGATTAAAATGGCACCCGAGGATATGGAGAAGACAACATTCATCACACCTTGGGGAACATTCTGTTATCGAGTGATGCCCTTCGGTTTGAAGAACGCTGGAGCCATGTATCAATATGCTATGACTACCTCATTTCATGATATGATGCACAAGGAGATCGAGGTGTATGTCGATGATATGATTGCGAATTCGAGAACGGAAGTTGAACATGTAGAGCACTTGTTGAAGCTTTTTCAGCGTTTAAGGAAGTACATACTCCGCCTGAACCCTAACAAGTGTACATTTGGAGTCCGTTCCGGCAAGTTATTCGGCTTTATTGTCAGTGAAAGAGGTATTGAAGTTGATCCTGCCAAGGTCAAAGCAATACAAGAGATGCCTGCGCCCAATCTGAGAAGCAAGTCCGAGGTTTTCTTGGCCACTTGAATTACATTTCGAGATTTATATCCCACATGACTGCCACATGTGCGCCAATATTCAAGCTCCTCCGGAAAGATCACCGTCATGATTGGACCGAGGATTGCCAAAAAGCCTTTGATAGTATTAAAGAGTATTTGTCTGAGCCTCTTATTCTGTCTCCGCCTGTTGAAGGGAGACCCTTGATTATGTACTTGACAGTTCTTAATGACTCTATGGGTTGTGTATTGGGTCAGCAAGATGAATCAGGGAAGAAATAATATGCTATATACTACTTGAGTAAGAAGTTCATTGATTGTGAGTCTTGATACTCAACACTTGAGAAGACATGATGTGCTTTGGCTTGGGCTGCTAAGCGCTTACGCCAGTATATGTTGAATTATACGACTTGGTTGATATCCAAAATGGATCCAATTAAGTATATCTTTGAGAAGCATGCTTTAACTGGGAGAATTTCCCGTTGGCAAATGTTGTTGTCTGAGTATGATATTGAGTATCGAGCTCAGAAAGCTATTAAAGGTAGTATCTTGGCTGACCACTTGGCACATCAACCAATTGAGGATTATCAGTCTGTTCAGTATGACTTCCGAGATGAGGAGATTTTGTATTTGAAAATGAAAGATTGCGATGAGCCTACGCTCGATGAAGGGCCAGAGACTGGTTCCCGATGGAGTATGGTGTTCGATGGCATTGTTAATCAATATGGAAATGGTATTGGGGCAGTGGTTATTACTCCTCAGGGCACACATTTTCCTTTTACAGCAAGGCTAACTTTCAAATGCACAAATAATATGGCGGAATATGAGGCCTGTATTATGGGTTTGGAAGAATGTATTGATCTTAGGATACAACATCTTGATGTTTATGGTGATTCGACCCTTGTTGTTAGTCAGATTAAGGGTGAATGGGAAACGAATCAGCCTGGCCTCATCCCGTACAGAGATTATGCGAGGAGGATTTCAACATTCTTTACTGAGGTTGACTTCCATCATATTCCTCGAGATGAGAATCGGATGGCAGATGCTCTTGCTACGCTTGCTTCGATGATTATGGTGAAATATTGGAATGAAGTCCCCAATATCACTGTGATGCGCTTGGATAGACCAGCTCATGTATTTGCAGTTGAAGAAGTGCAAGATGATAAGCCATGGTATTATGACATCAAATGCTTTCTCCAAAGTCAGATTTACCTGCCTGGCGCATCTGTTAAAGATAAGATGACTTTGAGGAGATTATCTGGCAGTTTCTACCTCAACGACAATGTGCTTTATAAGAGAAACTTTGACATGGTTTTTCTCAAATGCGTGGATAGACACGAAGCAAACATGTTGATGACTGAAGTCCATGAGGGTTCATTTGGTACTCATTCCAATGGACATGCTATGGCAAAGAAGATGTTGAGAGAGAAGATATTATTGGCTGACAATGGATTCTGACTGCTGCAAATATGTGAAGAAATGCCATAAGTGTCAGATTTATGCGGATAAGATTCATATTCCCCCGACACTTCTGAATGTTATTTTCTCACCATGGTGTTTCTCTATGTGGGGAATTGACATGATTGACATGATAGAGCCAAAGGCGTCAAACGATCACCGTTTTATTCTCGTAGCAATTGATTACTTCACCAAGTGGGTTGAAGTGGCATCGTATGCGAACGTGACCAGGCAGGTGGTTGTGAAGTTTATCAAGAATCAACTCATATGTCGTTATGGTGTGCCAGACAAGATCATTACTGATAATGGATCTAACTTGAACAACAAGATGATGAAAAAGCTATGTAGCGAGTTCAAGATTGCACATCATAATTCTTCTCCCTATAGATCCAAGATGAATGGGGTTGTTGAAGCTGCTAACAAGAAAATCAAGAAAATTATTCAGAAGATGGTTGTTACGTATAAGGATTGGCACGAGATGTTGTCGTTTGCTTTGCATGGTTATCGTACATCTGTCCGCACTTCAACAGGGCAACCCTTTTCTCTCTTATATATGGCATGGAGGTTGTGCTCCCTGTGGAGGTTGAGATCCCATCAATGAGAGTCTTGATGGAAGCCAAGTTGACGGAGGCTGAGTGGGATCAGATTCGTTATGAACAACTGAATTTGATTGAAGAGAAGAGATTAACTGCCATGTGCCATGGTCTGTTGTATCAGCAAAGGATGAAGAAAGCCTTTGATAATAAGGTCAAGCCTCGTATGTTCCGGGAAGGCGACCTCGTGCTCAAGAAAGTTTTGTCTTTCGCGCCCGATTGCAGGGGCAAGTGGACTCCAAACTATGAAGGTCCATATGTTGTTAAGAAAGCCTTTTCAGGTGGTGCTTTGATACTTACAACTATGGATGGGGAGGATTTCACTCGTCCTGTGAATTCAGATGCAGTCAAGAAATACTTCGCCTAAAATAAAAATAGAATAGCTCGCTAAGTTGAAAACCCAAAAGGGCGACTTTGGCAAAAATGAGTGTCTCGGTGGATTGAAAACCCGAAAGGGCGTTCCAAGCAAAAGTTAGAGACATAAATATATAAATATATATATATATAAATATATATATATATATATATATATATATATATATATATATATATATATATATATATATATATATATATATATATATATCCCGCTAGATTGAGCACCTCACCCTGGGGCAATCTTGGCAAAAATTAGGGATTTGGCAAGTAACTGCATCTTGACAAGACTTTGTTCTACAAGTTGTCATCTGTCAATGATTATCGCTCAGTCATCTTCAACTGAAGTTTCAAATATATTGGATTCAGAGTTGGTGGAGAAATGGTCATTATGTTCAATGTAGCCCTTTTCCAATATATATCACCAATTTCAAATTTGTAAAGATCTATGGAGTCTCGCCATTTGCGGACTACCATTCTATCAAATAAATTTGAGCCTTTATCCAATTCTTCGCACTCTTATTTGTTTCTGTTTAACAAATGTTTGCATGTTTTAATTGATAAATATCATTGTTTTAAACAAATAAACTTTTATAGATTTGTTTTTAAACAAAGTGAACATTCACGATGGCTGAAAGGATAAATGAAATGTCTTTAGTGCTCTCCCAAGGATAGTACGATCTCCAAAAGGGTAAGACATTTGTTCATATTCCTGGCATATTTGTATTCTTGTCATCATCTTGCAGGTTGTCTCCTCAGTGAGCGCAGAGAAGGGTGATACATCATCAAATCCCCAGAAGTCTGGAGTTTTGGCCTGGATCTTTTGGAGATTTATATACCTCCATCCTCAGATCCCCAGGGAGTCTGAGTCTAGCATTTGTGTTTTATCAATTATATGGTTGTCATACCTTGTGTGAACTGACCTAAAATCCCTTATAGATTGATAAAAATTGATATGCTATCTACTTTCAAGGAAGTTGGTCTTCCCTCAGCATAAATGGAAATCTCCCGCAGAGTGAGCAGGAGTTCCCAGCATGAGTCGAAATCCCCAGCAGGTTGACTTACAACTCATCCCCGGTAGGGTTGCTCACAGCAGATGATCCCCAGTATGATCGCCTTCAGTCTTTCCCAGCGGAATTGCCTGATCAGAGCCTGATAATTTGTTTTCCCCTCCTTATTGGAAAGTTTCCTTCTAGCAGGACTGGTGATGGAGAAGTTGTGTCCTTCCTCAGCGGAGCATTGGTTCTCTCTCCTTGGCGGAGATGTCTCTCCGAAAGATGAAAGGAAGTGTTTTGATTGTTGAAACTTCTGTTTGGTGGTTGTTCCCCACAGAGTTTCATATCTTTCCCCCTGATAAGTTCCCCAATAGAGTTTCTCCTACAACGGATCTTATCCGTATTAAGCTCCCCGATAGAGTTTCCTCTACATCGGATCTTTTGTCTGTTCAGCAGAAAATCCCTGGTGGTGACTCTATAGTTTCCCCAACGGAGCAGTTCGTTCCTTCTCCCGGTGGCAGAGATCTTTCTTCAGCAGTTAGAAGAGAATGCTTAATGATGTGTTTCTGTTTGGTGGTTGTTCCCCACAGAATTTCACATCATCCCCTGATAAGATCCCCAATAGAGTTCTTCTATGTCTAATCTTATCAATATCTCTGCATATTCCTGAGAACTGTTGGAAGATCCCCGGAAGTTGATAGCTGTGATCTTTTGTTGATCCCCAGCAGTGGTCTCTGATCGCCAGCATTACTCTTTATCCCCGGCAGCGACTCTGCTTGATCCCCAGCGATGATTGATGTCTCCTGGTATTAGATGCTCCCCACTAGATTGGATTTTCTCCTGTGGGCCTGGCCTTCTCTTTTGATATGTTATACCGAATGCCTGTCCATTGATTCTTGGACCTGTTTGTGTTAGATATGTCTGTTTGTCAGCATCAACCATACATAAACCATGCATATACATGCATAATTATAACATTCAGATATCCATGTTGCATTCTTTTCCATATATCTTTGTTTGTTATCTCCTGCTATTGGTGAAATGTTCTTCCCCAAGCAGATGTTTTGTGTTTGATCTCTCCATATAGAGTCAGCCCCATAAGCAGAAAGTGTCTATCTTTCCTTCATTATTCCCCACTGAGTTGTGTCCTCGTGGATGATTATTGTTTCAGTTTCCTCCCTGGATATGTATTGGGATGGAATTACTCCCCTGAGTTATATTCTCATTAGGTTGAGTCTTGTTTCATTGCGTCTCTCTAGTTTATTCCTAGATTGACTCCTTTCTTGTTATTTCCCCCCCAGCGGATATTGTGGCCTTCTACCCAGTAACCGGTAGTTGTAAGTCCTATTTATGTGGTTTTCTACCCAGTAACCGGTAGATGTAATCCCCTCTATGTTGGCTATCTTTATCCAATATTTGGTATTGATATTCCTTCATTTTTTTAGTATACCATCTGTCGCATTACGCGAAAAACCGGCGGGAAAAGACACAGAGCCGCCACCGTGCGTTATTTATCCCAAAGGAGGGAAAGGAAACGCTCGAAGTAAACCTGGAAAGGAAATGGTCTCGCGACCAGAGATGCAAGGATTGGGAGTCGGTTATGCGAAGGGAAGGTATTAGCACCCCTATGCATCCGTCGTACTCGACGGGATCCACGCTCAGAAAGAATAGAATAAGGTTGCCAAATAACTGCTCAAAACTGCACAAAACTGGAGTGAAACACGGGAAAGACGGAAAAAGCGGACTCGGAAGGATGTCGCATCCTGGGCCTACGTAGTTTGTCAGACACAAACATCAGAGTCGATGTAGTTCGGGGAAATGGGAAACGTGCTTGCTAGGATATCGCATCCTATGCATACGTATCTTCTCTAACCAGAGTAAGAATCAGAGCACTCGTAGCTCGGCTAACGCACGCCAAACAAAACGCTGCAAGAAGACGCTGATACGTCAGAGCAAACACACAAACACGAACTGGAAACGGAATGCCAATCGCTGGGCTTACATCAGACTCCAAGCACACACACAACACGGGAAACCGACTGCCAATCGCTGGACTTGCGTCAGACTCCGCACAAACAAACACACACATGAAACCGACTGCCAATCGTTGGACTTACGTCAGACTCCAAACACACACACAAGAAGAAGAAGGGTCTCGATTGCAACTAGGGCAAGAGAAAGGGCAGATCTCAATCGCAACGGGGGCGAGAGAAAAGGATCAAAGTTAGTTGCTAGTCAAACTCGACAAGACATCGCATCTCGTGCCTACGTATCTCATCTGGACATGAGAATCAGGGTTGTCGTAGTTCGGCTAAACCATTTCTACTTGTTTTGTGTTTTTTAAGTGAACAACGTTACTACGCAATCTACCGGATGCTCGACCTTTGGAGACTTACTCACCTGTAGTAGAAGGAGTTAACGTGTCCTTAAGAGGGGATAATGTTTGTTTGTGTTTTAGGATGCTCACGCAAGAAAGGAAGTCCTAGAAGAAGGAACCGTGCTACCTTAATTGACATGCAAACGAGAGACTACGCGGAGTCTAGCAATCCTATGGGGATACAATCACACCACACAAACACATACAACATGAAGTAAACACACCAACAAGGGGCTCAAACATCAAGGGTAAGGCTTTAGTCAAGGGGTCATATCAACCTCGACAAACAAGCCAACTGGAAGGGTATCTGAGGGCTCTTAACCACTGACATTGACCGTCAGGGTGAGCAGATGAGAGGGTAATGAGGATAAGACCTCATAGCTCTTAACCCGGGCCTGGGTGAGCTTTAATCAATGAAAACGTGGGAGTCCAGAATGTGGGACTCTACTCCACTTGACCGACTCTATATACAAAGGATCTTGGGTGTTTATTCAAAATGCATCAGCACATAGTGCGAGCAAGATGAAATACTCAACTGAATAGAAGGGGATGGATTGCACATCCCTTTTATCTGCCAATGCCTCTTCACTTAGGAGGTCTTTGAAGTACATGGCACAAACATAAACAAGCACAAACATTGCCTCTTAAGGAGGGCTTCAGACAGGTGCCTGCCAAAAGAAAATGACAGGTCTTCCAGACTACATGGAGAATAGGCAGTTACCTAGGTGGTATGCCAACCACAAGCAAAGCAAAGCAACTCAAGCAATGAGTTAAAGCTACTAAAGCACCTCTTGAAGCTTCAACAATGGCAGTAGTAGATTCAAGGCTTGGCAAGCATCCAAATCTCTTCTATCAACCTTGTTACCACTTCTGATGCACAAATCAACCCTTGGAATGGCTTGGATCTAGCTAAATCTTCAAAACTCCATGTTCATGTTCATGTATGGAATTACTTGATTCTTCACCAATTTCTTCAATCAATGGCTTGAGTTCTACCAAATGATGATCAAGAATCCAGAGTATGCAATAGAAATCAAGTGTTCTTTGAAGAATTTTTGAATTTGGAAGAAGGGAAATTTTGGAGGGAAATTTTCAATCTAGATCTAGAATTGTGAAAAATCTGAAAATTCTGTTAGGATTTACTATTTATATGCTGGCCTAATCCATTTCCTAATTACAATTAAGCATGGTTAATGAGATTTTAGTGAGAAAAGAGGTGTTATGCAAAAATTGGTTTTTTCACCCCATGCATGCAATCCCACGTGAACAGTAGCAAATGGCCATGCAATTTCACTTAAAATCATCTTATGAACATGTTGGAATGATTAAAAAGCTCATATGATGCACCAAATTTGAATTCATGATTTTCCCTCCAAAATGGGCATGAATATGCAAATGGTCATGTGATTAAATTTTATGCAATGTGATGAATGGTTTGGAAAATACATGTCATGAGAAGAATTATGCAAAAAGGAGCACTCAATTTGGAGTCATGAGTCAAAAGTTATGGCTCTTGGAAGTTCCATGCACACTTGGAAAGGATTTGATCATATCTCCTCAACCATGCATCAGATGCTCATGATCTTGGACTTTTTGGAAATGGGAGAGAAAGATATCCAACTTTCATGTTGGACAAAATTTCATTTGAAGCTTCTTTGATGTTGGAAAGTCAAGTTGAACTTTGGTCCAAAAACTTGCCATTTTTGGAAACTTGAAATTACAGGTCACTTTCCATTTTGGGAAACTTTTGATATGGCTTCAAAGTCTTCAAGGTATAAGTTGGACATGATGAATAAAACTCTTTGGGACATGAATGAAGTGTCTCAAACCATTTCTCCACCTCCTAGCCTTCAATTGACTTGCAGTTGACTTTTATGGGGCCCAGATGACCTGAAACTGTACTGTGGACTTTGAGTCTCTAACACTTTATACAATTGCTTCAAAATGAACATTGATTCATGTAAGCTCTCTAGAACAACCATAGGGCCTTTATCTCATGGAAATGCCTGGTCTCTTGCACATATGAATTCTCTTGATACCAGTCTTGACTGATAAGATGCAAGGTACTATGCCATGTTAATGCAATGTTAATGTGATGTCAAATGACCTAAAAAACGAAATGAATGTACAAATGGGGGGTGCAAATTTGAGGTGCTACAGCTGCCCCTATTCAATCAGCTGGGAACCTGAACGGATGAGAGCAACGGTTGTCAGACCTTCAAGGTACACAGGGATTGAATACCAAAGAACCGTAAAAATTTGCACTCTGCGGGGATGAAGCAAAGAAAAGAATGTTCACCAATGGCAACATCCATTGGAGATTTGATATGGACCACTGGACCAGACAAGACGACTACCGACGACTCTACCGGGGATTTTGATATTTATCGGAGCCAGAAACCACTACCATACATCACCAGATGAATGGGAAAAAGAAACCACAAACAGACGCCAACGGAGGAATAGGAAAAACTCGACCAGACATCAACGGATGAATGGGAAAAAGAAACCCCGACCAGTCATCGAAAGACGATGAATGGGAAGAGAAACCACGACTAGACGCCAAAGGACGAATAGAAAAGGCTCAACCAGACATCAACGAATGAATGGGAGAAAGCAACCACGACCAGACATCGAAAGACGATGAATGGGAAGAGAAACCACGACTAGACGCCAACGGACGAATAGGAAAGGCTCAACCAAACATCAACGGATGAATGGGAGAAAGAAACCACGACCATACATCGAAAGACGATGAATGGGAAGAGAAACGACGACTAGACGCCAACTGACGAATAGGAAAGGCTCAACCAGACATCAACGGATGAATGGGAGAAAGAAACCACGACCAGACATCGAAAGACGATGAATGGGAAGAGAAACCACGACTAGACGCCAACGGACGAATAGGAAAGGCTGAACTAGACATCAACGGATGAATGGGAGAAAGAAACCACGACTAGACATCGAAAGACGATGAATGGGAAGAGAAACCACAACTAGACGCCAATGGACGAATAGGAAAGGCTCAACCAGACATCAACGGATGAATGGGAGAAAGAAACCACGACCAGACATCGAAAGATGATGAATGGGAAGAGAAACCACGACTAGACGCCAACTGACGAATAGGAAAGGCTCAACTAGACATCAACGGATGAATGGGAGAATGAAACCACGACCAGACATCGAAAGACGATGAATGGGAAGAGAAACCACGACTAGACGCCAACTGACGAATAGGAAAGGCTCAACCAGACATCAACGGATGAATGGGAGAAAGAAACCACGACCAGACATCGAAAGACGATGGATGGGAAGAGAAACCACGACTAGACGCCAACTGACGAATAGGAAAGGCTCAACCAGATATCAACGGATGAATGGGAGAAAGAAACCACGACCAGACATCGAAAGACGATGAATGGGAAGAGAAACCACGACTAGACGTCAACTGACGAATAGGAAAGGCTCAACCAGACATCAACGGATGAATGGGAGAAAGAAACCACGACCAGACATCGAAAGACGATGGATGGGAAGAGAAACCATGACTAGACGCCAACTGACGAATAGGAAAGGCTCAACCAGATATCAACGGATGAATGGGAGAAAGAAACCACGACCAGACATCGAAAGAGGAAGAATGGGAAGAGAAACCACGACTAGACGCCAACTGACGAATAGGAAAGGCTCAACCAGACATCAACGGATGAATGGGAGAAAGAAACCATGACCAGATATCGAAAGACGACGAATGGGAAGAGAAACCCCGACTAGACGCCATCGGACGAATAGGAAAGGCTCAACCAGACATCAACGGATGAATGGGAGAAAGAAACCACGACCAGACATCGAAAGACGATGGATGGGAAGAGAAACCACGACTAGACGCCAACTGACGAATAGGAAAGGCTCAACCAGACATCAACGGATGAATGGGAGAAAGAAACCACGACCAGACATCGAAAGACGATGGATGGGAAGAGAAACCACGACTAGACGCCAAGTAACGAATAGGAAAGGCTCAACCAGACATCAACGGATGAATGGGAGAAAGAAGCCACGACCAGACATCGAAAGACGATGAATGGGAAGAGAAACCATGACTAGACGCTAACGGACGAATAGGAGACATCAACGGATGAATGGGAGAAAGAAACCACGACCAGACATCGAAAGACGATGAATGGGAAGAGAAACCACGACTAGACGCCAATGGACGAATAGGAAAGGCTCAACCAGACATCAACGGATGAATGGGAGAAAGAAACCACGACCAGACATCGAAAGACGATGAATGGGAAGAGAAACCACGACTAGACGCCAACTGACGAATAGGAAAAGCTCAACCAGACATCAACGGATGAATGGGAGAAAGAAACCACGACCAGACATCGAAAGACGATGGATGGGAAGAGAAACCACGACTAGACGCCAAATGACGAATAGGAAAGGCTCAACCAGACATCAACGGATGAATGGGAGAAAGAAACCACGACCAGACATCGAAAGACGATGAATGGGAAGAGAAACCACGACTAGACGCCAACTGACGAATAGGAAAGGCTCAACCAGACATAAACGGATGAATGGGAGAAAGAAACCACGACCAGACATCGAAAGACGATAAATGGGAAGAGAAACCACGACTAGACGCCAACGGACGAATAGGAAAGGCTCAACCAGACATCAACGGATGAATGGGAGAAAGAAACCACGACCAGACATCGAAAGATGATGAATGGGAAGAGAAACAACGACTAGACGCCAACTGACGAATAGGAAATGCTCAACCAGACATCAACGGATGAATGGGAGAAAGAAACCACGACCAGACATCGAAAGACGATGAATGGGAAGAGAAACAACGACTAGACGCCAACGGACGAATAGGAAAGGCTGAACTAGACATCAACGGATGAATGGGAGAAAGAAACCACGACTAGACATCGAAAGACGATGAATGGGAAGAGAAACCACAACTAGACGCCAACGGACGAATAGGAAAGGCTCAACCAGACATCAACGGATGAATGGGAGAAAGAAACCACGACCAGACATCGAAAGACGATGAATGGGAAGAGAAACCACAACTAGACGCCAACTGACGAATAGGAAAGGCTCAACCAGACATCAACGGATGAATGGGAGAAAGAAACCACGACCAAACATCGAAAGACGATGAATGGGAAGAGAAACCACGACTAGACGCCAACTGACAAATAGGAAAGGCTCAACCAGACATCAACTGATGAATGGGATAAAGAAACCACGACCAGACATCGAAAGACGATGGATGGGAAGAGAAACCACGACTAGACGCCAACTGACGAATAGGAAAGGCTCAACCAGATATCAACAGATGAATGGGAGAAAGAAACCACGACCAGACATGAAAGACGATGAATGGGAAGAGAAACCATGACTAGACGCTAACGGACGAATAGGAAAGGCTCAACCAGACATCAAAGGATGAATGGGAGAAAGAAACCACGACCAGACATCGAAAGACGATGAATGGGAAGAGAAACCACGACTAGACGCCAACGGACGAATAGGAAAGGCTCAACCAGACATCAACGGATGAATGGGAGAAAGAAACCACGACCAGACATCGAAAGACGATGAATGGGAAGAGCAACCACGACTAGACGCCAACTAACGAATAGGAAAAGCTCAACCAGACATCAACGGATGAATGGGAGAAAGAAACCACGACCAGACATCGAAAGACGATGGATGGGAAGAGAAACCATGACTAGACGCCAACTTACGAATAGAAAAGGCTCAACCAGACATCAACGGATGAATGGGAGAAAGAAACCACGACCAGACATCGAAAGACAATGAATGGGAAGAGAAACGACGACTAGACGCCAACTGACGAATAGGAAAGGTTCAACCAGACATCAACGGATGAATGGGAGAAAGAAACCACGACCAGACATCGAAAGACGATAAATGGGAAGAGAAACCACGACTAGACGCCAACGGACGAATAGGAAAGGCTCAACCAGACATCAACAGATGAATGGGAGAAAGAAACCACGACCGGACATCGAAAGACGATGAATGGGAAGAGAAACCACGACTAGACGCCAACGGACGAATAGGAAAAGCTCAACCAGACATCAACGGATGAATGGGAGAAACAAACCACGACCAGACATCGAAAGACGATGGATGGGAAGAGAAACCACGACTAGACGCCAACTGACGAATAGGAAAGGCTCAACCAGACATCAACGGATGAATGGGAGAAAGAAACCACGACCAGACATCGAAAGACGATGAATGGGAAGAGAAACCACGACTAGACGCCAACTGACGAATAGGAAAGGCTCAACCAGACATAAACGGATGAATGGGAGAAAGAAACCACGACCAGACATCGAAAGACGATAAATGGGAAGAGAAACCACGACTAGACGCCAACGGACGAATAGGAAAGGCTCAACCAGACATCAACGGATGAATGGGAGAAAGAAACCACGACCAGACATCGAAAGATGATGAATGGGAAGAGAAACAACGACTAGACGCCAACTGACGAATAGGAAATGCTCAACCAGACATCAACGGATGAATGGGAGAAAGAAACCACGACCAGACATCGAAAGACGATGAATGGGAAGAGAAACAACGACTAGACGCCAACGGACGAATAGGAAAGGCTGAACTAGACATCAACGGATGAATGGGAGAAAGAAACCACGACTAGACATCGAAAGACGATGAATGGGAAGAGAAACCACAACTAGACGCCAACGGACGAATAGGAAAGGCTCAACCAGACATTAACGGATGAATGGGAGAAAGAAACCACGACCAGACATCGAAAGACGATGAATGGGAAGAGAAACCACGACTAGACGCCAACTGACGAATAGGAAAGGCTCAACCAGACATCAACGGATGAATGGGAGAAAGAAACCACGACCAAACATCGAAAGACGATGAATGGGAAGAGAAACCACGACTAGACGCCAACTGACAAATAGGAAAGGCTCAACCAGACATCAACTGATGAATGGGATAAAGAAACCACGACCAGACATCGAAAGACGATGGATGGGAAGAGAAACCACGACTAGACGCCAACTGACGAATAGGAAAGGCTCAACCAGACATCAAAGGATGAATGGGAGAAAGAAACCACGACCAGACATCGAAAGACGATGAATGGGAAGAGAAACCACGACTAGACGCCAACGGACGAATAGGAAAGGCTCAACCAGACATCAACGGATGAATGGGAGAAAGAAACCACGACCAGACATCGAAAGACGATGAATGGGAAGAGCAACCACGACTAGACGCCAACTAACGAATAGGAAAAGCTCAACCAGACATCAACGGATGAATGGGAGAAAGAAACCACGACCAGACATCGAAAGACGATGGATGGGAAGAGAAACCATGACTAGACGCCAACTGACGAATAGGAAAGGCTCAACCAGACATCAACGGATGAATGGGAGAAAGAAACCACGACCAGACATCGAAAGACAATGAATGGGAAGAGAAACGACGACTAGACGCCAACTGACGAATAGGAAAGGCTCAACCAGACATCAACGGATGAATGGGAGAAAGAAACCACGACCAGACATCGAAAGACGATAAATGGGAAGAGAAACCACGACTAGACGCCAACGGACGAATAGGAAAGGCTCAACCAGACAACAACAGATGAATGGGAGAAAGAAACCACGACCGGACATCGAAAGACGATGAATGGGAAGAGAAACCACGACTAGACGCCAACGGACGAATAGGAAAGGCTCAACCAGACATCAACGGATGAATGGGAGAAAGAAACCACGACCAGACATCGAAAGACGATGGATGGGAAGAGAAACCACGACTAGACGCCAACTGACGAATAGGAAAGGCTCAACCAGACATCAACGGATGAATGGGAGAAAGAAACCACGACCAGACATCGAAAGACGATGAATGGGAAGAGAAACCACGACTAGACGCCAACGGACGAATAGGAAAGGCTCAACCAGACACCAACGGATGAATGGGAGAAAGAAACCACGACCAGACATCGAAAGACGATGAATGGAAAGAGAAACCACGACTAGATGCCAACTGACGAATAGGAAAGGCTCAACCAGACATCAACGGATGAATGGGAGAAAGAAACCACGACCAGACATCGAAAGACGATGAATGGAAAGAGAAACCACGACTAGACGCCAACTGACGAATAGGAAAGGCTCAACCAGACATCAACTGATGAATGGGAGAAAGAAACCACGACCAGACATCGAAAGACGATGAATGGGAAGAACTCGATGTTACGGACATCGAAAGATGATGTCTACTGACACCAAAAAAGGAAGGACCCACACGGGGATCAACACGACACCTACCGGTATCATAAGGATGACATCTACATATGCCAAGACCAGGCAGACACCTGCCGGGGACTACACTGGGGAGTCAAGCTTTCCTTCCACAAGCGGGCGAGGAAATAAACCTCTCTGGGGATTGTCAGCTCTGCATGCTATCAGGCGCTGCAAACGTGCCACGCAGATTGCTGAACAATGATCCGCCTCTACTGGGGATATGGTCCAATCCGGTTTAACACATGTATGCATATGTTTGAGCTTCTATGGCGTAATGCTCCATATTGAATGGAAATGCTACGTGATTTGAGGATGCAATGATTACTACATGCAAGATGCAAATGAAGAAAACTTCTGCTGGGGAGAACTGGTTGCTCTGCTGAGCACACAATTCTGATTTGATCCTCCAACTTTGTGGGGAGACACAACAAATCTGCGGCGAATGCTTGCTGATCTGACACTCTGGGCGTGGTAGAGGAACCAACTCAACTGGGGAATCTCTGGCTGGGGAACCCGCCCTTCTCAAACGTGTTGGGGAATAACACTGCTGCTGGGAAAGAATAATCCCACCGGGGATAACTTTCACTGAATCCAATCCACTTGGGGACTCCGCTAGGGGAAACGACCAATGCTCATCTTCACTGGGAATAACTACCAACCCACGGGCAGGATTAACTCTACTGGGGATAATTTTCACCGAACCTGATCCGCTTGGGGACTTCGTCTGGGAAAACCATCAATGCTGGGGAGACTTGCTAGGGGAAAACAATCACAACCCTGCTGGGGAAAGGCATTCACGACCCTGCTGTGGATTACAGTACTTCAGACCCGACGGCTGAGGAACAAAACTACCCACAGGCACCACCGCTGGGGAAATAGCAACCTTCAGACTCAGTGGGGACTAACAGTCTTCAGACTTACTGGGGAAAGAGCAACTTTCAGGCCGGCTGCTAAGGGACAAACTACCCACAGGCACCTCCGCTGGGGAAAAATAGTTCTAAAAGCTTTCAGACTTGCTAGGGAAAAAGCCACTTTCAAGCCTGCTGGGGAGACATCCTCAACCCTGCTGGGAAATCCATGATCTCGAATAGGTTGGGGAGACAAGTCCTGAACTTGCTTTAGACAGCCCAACTCCTCACACCAACGGACAATGTTGAAACATCTCTAAACAAACCGTGGCTTATCTGCTCTAGCCAGCAATCAAAGATAATAACCTGCAAAACAGCAAGACATACATGCCCTAGGGGATTGTATGGACAAAATACACTCAAGTGTACTCAACATTCAAAATGATTTTCAAATGTTTTATCTTTCTGCACGTTATTGTCTAGCCTTCATGTTTTTAGATGCAATGTTTACCAAAAATTCGGACGTTTTTGCAAACAAAACAGTAAAAATAAAAACAAGAGAGCAATTTAACTGAATAACGACTTTTATTAATTGAAAATGGGCCTGAAAAGGCAAATACAACAGGAAGCAATTCCTAGGAAGAGGTAATTGCGCACAAAAGGAAAATCTATCCTAATGGCAATGTGAACACGACATCCACTATTTTCTAATTCTGTTATGACTCACAGATCGTCATTTTCCCCCACATTCCTTGCCTTCTGAGAAGAATGATTGGACCGATCATATCCTTCAAGATGGTAGAACTGAAGCGTGGTGAAGTACAGATAACTCAGACTGTAGTCTTCGTTTTTAATCCCTCTTTTGCCTGGATTGCCTTTTCAGGTTTTCAATCCACCGGGATACTCATTTTTGCCTAAGCCGCCCTTGCGGGTTTTCGACTTACCGGGTGTACATATTCTTTTTATTCTTTATCCCTAACTTTTGCCCGAACCTTTTTTTTTTTGGTTCGCCGGGATGCCCTTTTTTGCCTGGACTCTTTTATTCTTTTTGTCCAGCGGGTCAATTTACGCGAAGTATTTTTTGACTACATCTGAGTTCACAGGGGACGGAAAATCTTCACCATCCATAGTTGTTAGCATCAAGGCTCCACCGGAGAAGACCTTCTTAACAACATATGGACCTTCGTAATTCGGAGTCCACTTGCCCCTGTTATCTGTACCGGGAGGAAGGATCCTCTTCAAAACCAAATCACCTGTCTGATAGCTTCGAGGACGCACTTTCTGATCAAAGGCTTTCTTCATCCTTCTCTGATACAGTTGCCCATGGCACACAGCCGCTAACCACTTCTCCTCGATAAGGCTCAACTCGTTGAACCTCGTCCGAATCCATTCAGCTTCGTCTAGCTTGACATCCAGCAAAACTCTCAGAGAAGGAATCTCCACTTCAACAGGTATGACTACCTCCATACCATACACAAGGGAGTAAGGGGTTGCCCCGGTCTACGTACGTACTGAGGTACGGTACCCATGCAAAGCGAAAGGCAACATCTCATGCCAATCCTTGTACGTCACGACCATCTTCTGCACAATCTTCTTAATATTCTTGTTTGCCGCCTCTACAACACCATTCATCTTTGGTCTGTAAGGAGAAAAATTGTGATGTTCGATCTTGAAATCTTTGCAAAGCTCTTTCATCATCTTGTTATTGAGATTAGAACCATTATCAGTAATGATTCTCTCAGGAACCCCATAGCGATAGATAATCTCTTTCTTGATGAATCGGGCAACCACTTGCTTGGTGACATTAGCATATGAAGCTGCTTCCACCCACTTGGTGAAGTAATCAATCGCGACCAGGATGAAGCGATGTCCATTAGAAGCAGTAGGTTCAATCTTCCCAATCATATCTATGCCCCACATCGCGAACGGCCAAGGCGAATTCATGACATTCAGAGGGCTTGGTGGTACATGCACCTTATCAGCATAGATCTGACATTTATGGCACTTCCGAGCGTATTTGAAACAGTCGGATTCCATAGTCATCCAGTAATAACCGGCTCTCAACAACTTCTTGGCCATTGCATGACCACCAGCATGGGTACCGAACGACCCCTCGTGCACTTCTTGCATCAACATGTCTGCTTCGTGTCTATCCACACATCTGAGAAGAACCATGTCAAAGTTCCTCTTGTACAACACATCATCCTGATTCAAATAAAAGCTTCCAGCTAGCCTTCTCAGGGTCTTCTTCTCATTCTTTGACGCTCCCTCAGGATACTCCTGGCATTTGAGGAAATTCTTAATATCATAGTACCACGACTTCTCATCAACAACAGACTCGGCTGCAAACACATACGCAGGCCTCTCGAGTCGATTCAAAGCAACATATGGTACATGATTATGCCAATGAACTTTGATCATAGAAGACAAAGTAGTTAAGGCATCAGCCATCTGATTTTCATCTCGGGGTACATGATACAACTTCACTGTCTTGAAGAAAGTCAGGATCCTTCTGGTGTAATCTCGATAAGGAATCAAATGCGGCTGATGAGTATTCCAGTCTCCATTGACTTGGTTAATCACTAGAGCGGAATCTCCATAGATGTCCAGGGTTTTGATCCTTAGATCGATGGCTTCTTCGATCCCCATGATACAAGCCTCATACTCAACTTCATTGTTGGTTACTTCAAAAGTCAATCTGGCAGAAAAAGGTATGTGTGCACCTTTGGGATTAATGAGTACTGCCCCAACACCGTTGCCATTCACATTCACAGCCCCATCAAACATCAATGTCCACTTTTCATTAGGATCCGTTCCTTCCTCAACAAGAGGCTCTTCACAATCCTTCATCTTTAGATACATGATGTCTTAATCAAGGAATTCAAACATCATCGGCTGATAGTCATCGATCGGTTGCTCGGCAAGGTAGTCAGACAGAATACTACCCTTGATGGCCTTCTGCGACGTGTACTGGATATCATATTCTATTAAAATCATCTGCCAACGAGCCACACGTCCGGTGAGAGCCGGCTTTTCAAAGATGTACTTCATTGGGTCCATCTTAGAAATCAACAAGGTAGTATGGTTCAGCATATACTGCCTCAGTCGGCGAGCAGCCCATGCCAAAGCACAACAAGTTTTCTCGAGCTGCGAATATCTTATTTCACAGTCAGTAAACTTTTTGCTAAGGTAGTATATAGCATGCTCTTTTCGACCAGACTCGTCATGCTGTCCGAATACACACCCCATCGAATTCTCAGTCACTGAAAGGTACATTATCAGAGGTCTCCCAGGAACTGGAGGTATAAGGATTGGAGGTTTCTGCAAATATTCTTTTATCTTATCAAAAGCTTTCTGACAATCATCATTCCACCTGATTGCTTGATCTTTTCTTGGCAATTTGAAAATCGGTTCACACGTGGCAGTTAGGTGAGATACGAACCGTGCAATGTAGTTCAATCTCCCTAAAAACCCATGAACCTGCTTTTCCGTTCTCGGTTCAGGCATTTCTTGAATAGATTTTACTTTCGATGGATCAACCTCAATCCCTTTCTCACTGACAATGAAGCCCAACAACTTTCCGGATCTCACTCCAAACGTACACTTGTTCGGATTCACCCTCAGTTTGAACTTTCTCAGCCTTTCAAACAACTTCTGCAAGTTTACCAAATGCTCCTCTTGTGTCTGAGACTTCGTAATCATATCATCCACGTACACTTCAATCTCTTTGTGCATCATGTCATGAAAGAGAGTCGTCATAGCCCTCTGATAGGTAGCACCGGCATTCTTCAGCCAAAATGGCATCACCTTATAGCAGAACGTGCCCCAAGGTGTAATGAATGTCGTCTTTTCCATGTCTTTTGGAGCCATCTTAATCTGATTATAGCAAGAGAAACCATCCATGAAAGAGAAAACCGAGGATTGAGCAGTGTTATCAACCAATACATCAATGTGAGGTAATGGGAAGTCGTCTTTCGGACTGGCTCTGTTTAAATCCCGGTAATCGACACACATCCTGACTTTGCCATCCTTCTTCGGCACGGGTACGATGTTGGCCACCCACGGGGGATAATTGGTAACTGCCAGAAAACCTGCATCCAACTGCTTCTGAACCTCTTCTTTGATTTTGACAGCCATATCAGGACTAGTTCTGCGCAGCTTCTGCTTTACCGACGGACAATCTTCTCTGAGAGGTAGCATGTGCACCACAATATTTGTATCCAATCCAGGCATATCTTGATACGACCAGGCGAATATCTCCACATATTCTCTCAGCATTTCAATCATCCCTCTCTTGACAGATTCCTCTAAAGCAGCCCCGATTTTGATCTCTCTCTTGGCGTCCTCAGTACCAAGGTTAATAATCTCCAACTCTTCCTGACGAGGTTGGATGATCCTTTCCTCCTGTTTCAATAGTCTGACCAATTCTTTGGGGAGTTCACAATCTTCCTCACTCTCCTCTTCAGCTTGGTAAATGGGATTATCGAAATCATACTGAGCCATAACATAACTGTTCTTAGTGGAGTTCGCGAGATCGATTCTGCATGTTTAATGCTTTATTTTAGAAAAGAGTTCAAGAAAGTCACAAAAAACAAAAACATTACCATTTTTATTGTTTGAAAAAATGAAAATAAAAACAGAAAGACAGTGAGCACAAATTTGTTTGCAAAACGTCCTTTATTAATGATAATCATTTCAAACATGATGTGGCCCTACAATGAACCACTACGCCCCGGGCAGAGCGTAGGGTTTTTGTGCAGAATGAAAAACAAAAGAAAATTACTCTGTCTGAAGAGTAACTTGGACTATTTCTTCGGCTGTCCAATTGTTCACCATCTCTCCTGGAGCACACGGGCGCACCCAGTTGTCCAAATCACAATCACTGTCCCCGTCTTCACTACCGGCTGCAAAGACGTCTCCATGGTTCATCAACCCAGCGTTGGTGAAGGTACTCGGCCCTTTCTGAACATCTGCCTGAAGACGATGATAACCAATACCAAATTTGTCTTCTTTGACGGGCAGGTCAACCATCTTGCCCCAGCCTCCTGCATTACCAGAATTAACAACCTCCACGACCTGTTTGTATGATGCAATTGAGGCACTTGGCTTCTTCTACTCGATGAAAGCCACCTTCTCAATAGCAATGGTCTCAAATGCTTGGAACAGAGTTTCATGAATCTCACCATCCATCTCCACATACTTGAAGGAAGATAGATGACTCACAAGAATGTCCTCCTCGCCGCACACAGTCACAACCTGACCATTCCAAACATACTTCAGCTACTGATGGAGAGTTAACGACACTGCTCCAGCCCCATGTATCCAGGGACGCCCCAATAAACAACTATATGCTGGCTGGATATCCATCACATAGAAGATAATATCAAATACCTCCAGGCCAATCTTCACGGGCAAGGTGACTTCACCGAAAACAGATCGCTTGGATCCATCGAAAGCGCGGACGATGAGATCACTCGGAGTGAGGACAACCCCTTCAACATCAATCTTGCTCAAAATCTTCTTCGGCAACACATTCAAAGAAGAGCCAGTATCCACCAACACATGCGACAACACTACGCCCTTGCATTCCATAGTGATATGTAGAGCTCTGCTATGGTTACGACCTTCAGGCGTCAAATCCAGGTTTGTGAACCCCAAACCATGTCTCGTGCTCACATTCACAATAACACCCTCAAGTTGATTGACAGAAATCTCCTGAGGCACGTAAGCCAGATTCAACATTTTCAACAAGGCGTTACGGTGTGCCTCAGAACATAACAACAGAGAAAGGATAGAGATTTTGGACGGAGTCTGGTTCAGCTGGTCCACAATCTTATAATCACTTTTCTTAATGATCTTCATGAACTCCTCCACATCCTTTTCAAAAGAGCCCTCAGGCACATCCTTCTGCACAGGTCCTTTTTCCACCACAGCTTGCTTACCTTTTGCTTTGGCGAGAGCCTCAGCATTGTTATCTCTCAATGTCTGTGGCGCAAACAGACGACCACTCCTTGTAAACCCTCCAGGTCCTCCCACATTGTCCACAGCCGGACCAACAGTTACTGGAGCTTTAACTGGCACACCAATGGTCACCGAAGTCTGATTCACTGGTTTGATCTGACTTTCTGACCTTCTGTTGCTGCGAAAAGCATTATCATACTTCCACGGGACTGCCCTACTGTTCTCACCAGGTCTTCCCCCAGAAGAAACAATAGTGGTAGGAGTACCAACGGTTACTGGTGCAGATATAGTTACAGGGGTACGAACAGTTACGGGTGCACTAATAGTTGGAGCACGTCCAGGACCCTCGGACGGTTTGAAGTAAATGGTGACAGTTGATACCACCCCACGATCTCTCACAGCCCGACTAAACTGCAGGCAACCTTCATCAATCAGACCCTGGATACCGTTTCTCAGCTTTTCGCAGCCATTCTCTTGGTCAACACAATTTGAACAGCCCTCGTCACATCCCGGGAACACTCCCCCTTTCAGCAAACGCTCTTTTACCACCAACAACGAAGTCTGAACCTCATCAACACAGACCACCAAATCCAAAGCCTCCTCATCTTCCACATTGTTCACCCTGGGGCCCCCATGTTGAGGCATAGGGTTATTCACAACATTCGGCACAGGAGCAAAGTTGATTGTTTTGGCATCAATCAAATCCTGGACCTTATGATGGAAAGCCCGACAATTCTCAATATGATGCCCCGGTGCACCGGAATGAAAATCACAATGAGCATTAGCATCATACCCAGCAGGAATCCTTGTCAACGGAGCCATGGTGCGAAGCTCAACAAATTTCAACCTGAGCAGTTCAGGAAGCAACTCAGCGTATGTCATCGGCAACGGATCAAAATGACGCTCGGGCATTCTCTGCCTTGGCTGAAATGGGCGTTGCTGTTGTTGTTGTTGCTGAGGTTGAGTTGGGATGGTCACAGCGGCCACTTGACGATACTGCCCTCTGTTTGTATTTCTCCTGTGTTGCACAGCATTAGTTTCACCTTCCCTCCTCCTGGGTGCCCCAGAAAATGGCTTCTTAGAACTCGAAGATGAAGAACCAGAATCTTGGATCTTCCCTGCTTTAATAAGGCTCTCAGTCCTCTCTCCGCATATAACCACATCAGAAAAGCTACCGAACGGGCAATTTCCCATACGGTCCATGAACACACCTGCAGGGTTCCTATGAACATGTCAGTCAGCTTTCTCTCCAACATAGGAGGTTGCACTCTTGCAGCTAACTCACGCCACCTCTGGGCGTACTCTTTGAAACTTTCACCAGATTTCTGGAACAGACTCTGCAGTTGGGTTCTGCTCGGAGCCATATCCATATTGTGCTTATACTACCTCAAGAAGGCTTCACCCAGATCTCTCCAGCTTCTAACAGACTCTCTCTTCAACTCCATGTACCAGTCCAAGGAAGCTCCAGACAAGCTGTCCTGGAAAAAGTACATCCACATTTTCTCGTCGTCTGTGTATGCTGAGATTTTTCTGTAATAAGCCTGCACGTGGGTGCGAGGACAAGAAGTGCCATTATATTTGTCAAAGGACGACGCCTTGAATTTGTAAGGAATCCTCAGCCCCTCAACCAATCCCATATTTGTTACATCGAACCCCAAAGAGTTCTGACACTCCATGGCCCTGATCTTCTCAGCGAGGGCATCAACCTTCATATCCCTCTCTTCAGTCCTTACAACCTCATCATCCTCACTGAGGAGAGTAAACATATCCTCCTGTCTGTCAACCAACGGAGCAGGTTGTCCACTGATCCTGATACCCCTCAACTCATCACCCACAGCATATTTGTTGACGAGAATAGTAGCAGCAACAACGTTATCATTAACAGGGACCCCCTCTGGTGAAGCACGGTTGACCGGTGGAATCACAGCTTCCTGTCTCTGGGCTAAGGCACGCAGCTCCTCTTGCCCTTGAACGACCCCTTGCATCATGCTCATAAACTGGGCCATGTTAGCCCTCATTTCTGCCAACTCAGCCTGAACTTGATCCATACTTCTCTGTTGATTCAGTCTTGTAGCGTAGCGGTGCGGACGACGATCAGCAATCCTGCCTAGGACAAGAACCAGAGTGAGAAGTCTTCATCAAGAACACCTGTAATGCAAGAATGATATGTATATGATGTGTATGATGCGTATGATGCATATGCTATGTTCATTTCTCAGGCATTCAAGAGTCTCGTCCATCTTTGAAAAATGGCAACCTGCAATAATCAACAAAGACACCATCTATACAGGATGATGAGCACAAGTGAACCATCAACAATCTCATCTATAGCCATGAGAAAATAAGGATTATACAACATGGTTCAAACAAAGATCCAAATCATCAGAATACAACAAGGAATCCCATCCAACAATCCTGGAGGTGATTCTCAACAAAACAACAAGCCAAACTAAGAAAGTTGTCCTCCAGGAATGAGAGTCTTCAGATACTGGCACTGGTCTATCAACAGGTCACACTCTGAACACTCAGGTAAAGAAGTGAGCTTCTCCTTCAGTTGCTCCCTGAGTCTCACCACTTCTTCTCTTAGCTGGCTCTCTGATGCATGTCTTAGGTCCACTTCCTTCTTCAACTGAACATCTTTATCCCTAAGCTGCTTTTCCAGGTCCCGTATCTTCTTTTGGTAATTAGCTTCCGCTTTTTGCAACCTCAAACGCTCATGGTGTTCTTCCTTCAGCATTGTCTCTATCTCCTCATAAGACCTCTTCTTGCTCTTCAATCTGCTAGCATCTTCACCTTGCACTCCTTTGAGTTTATGAGCCAAGTTCAACTTATCAGCTTTGGCCTTGTAAAGCTCCATCTGGGTATCTCGTTCCTTCTATTTCAACTAGCGATTCTCCATTAAAGCTCGTTTGTAGTACTCAGCGGGCACATTCTCAGAATGGATCAAAGGTGGTTGTTCTTGCAATGGTTCCATCCTATCATAGGGTAACAACAGAGTTTCCACTCTATCCTTGACCCAATCAAGGTAAGTAGGCATAGCGACTGCAAACTTCTTCCCTAGAACAGATCCATCTTTGACACCAATGTTCTTCCAAGCCTTTCCCACTTGCTCCAATCTAGCTGGGTCACTCCACTTCTCAAAGTACACACTCTCAGCTATTTCAGCATCTAGCGGTCTTTCATTCATGACAAACCCCAACTGACAGAGAGAAAGAACCGGGTTGTAATTGATGCAACCCTTAGTTCCTACGAGTGGAACATTACGAAACCCTCCACAACTCATAATGACATTGCACACATTCATCCTGTAAGCTTGCCACTTGATATCATAGGATGTGAGTGACATAATCCTCTGAGTCCACTTATGAGTGTTCTGAGTATCCACAAAAGGTCCACTGGTTGGTAGAAAAGACAAGAACCATCTGAGTAGCAAAGGGAGACAACACCTGATAGCTCCACCCTTACCATGCCTGTTGTGGATAGCATAATAAGTGTCAGCTAACAAGGTAGGAACCGGGTTTCCTCCAATGAAAATAGTGATTGCTGCAAGGTTCACAAAATTAGGCATACTCGGGAACAAGACAACTCCATAGATCATGACAGCTAACTGAGCATTGAAAGCTTCCCAATTCCCTTTCTTTGCTTCTTCCTTAGCCATTCTCACCAAGTACTTCAAAGACAAACCCACAACATCACCACTTGATCTCCAATTATCACTCACTTCTTTGATACTCAAATAAAGAGCCTTAGCAACAACCCTGAAATCCACCTCCTTTGGCACATCTAGGAAGGGTACCTGGTATCTGATTCGGACATTCATGAGAATAGAATACTCTTCAAGAGTGGGAGCCAACTGATAATCCTGGAAGGTGAAGAAATGGAGCTTTAGATCATAAAACTATAGGAGAGTCTGCAGAGGTACTGGGTCAACCACCATCTTCAACAGTGCCAGAATATCCCCATACTGGTCATCAAACACCTTCTGATTACCGTCGGTCACAAGATTGCTCAACTCTACCAAAGATGTCAATGGCTCACGGTGAAAACTGTAGGTGCAAGTCTTCCTCTTCAACTCTGGAATGGCTGCCATCTCTCACAGTGAACAGACTCCTGAATGAACCTGAGAAATGATATGCATGAGGAGATTAGCTTTTCTCTTTTCTCTTTTCTTTTTTCATTTCTTTTTTTTTAATTGCATTATTTTTTTTGAAAATAAACATGCTATGATGCAAATGATGCAACTATGACTGGTTGGCTGTGTATCACAAGGCACAGGTTCAGAACTTCAACATGAATTCGGAACCGGAAACCACAAATCCAAGTCATCTGGAACCCAAGGTCATCTGGAACCCATACTTCAAAACCAAGTCACCAACAGGAACCAAGAGTCACCAACAGAATACGGTCACCAACAGATCAAGTCATCAACGGTACCTGTAATGATTCATTCCCGCCCCACTCACGGGTGTCATCTAGGCCAGGGTAAGGTCAAGAGAACCGCAGGATAAACAACCCTTTCAAGAATATCATCATGTACACACCAGATGTATGCAACGATAATACCCCATCAGGATCTGAACTGCTCGTGATACCATGTTCCGCTAAGTGGCGTCATACCACCTGCTTCCCATGAATCACTCTATTCCTAGGTATCCTAGAGTTCACTCATAGCCTGGGTATTGGGCCTTTTACCTCTTGTAACTCCCACCCAACAGAGAAACAGATACACAGCCAACACAATGACAGTATGATGCATGCGAACATATATGCACATATATACAATCACATCATGATAATAAATGCCATAAATAAAGCAATAAAAGCAACCACAACTATCCTAAAGAGCGCTAGGATTGACTCGCTTAGGGAAGATGGACCAGCAAGAGGTCAACTTCTGTATAGTCCCCAACAGAGTCGCCAGCTGTCACATTATGCGAAAAACCGGCGGAAAAGACACAGAGCCACCACCGTGCGTTATTTATCCCAAAGGAGGGAAAGGAAACGCTCGAAGTAAACCTGGAAAGGAAATGGTCTCGCGACCAGAGATGCAAGGATTGGGAGTCGGTTATGCGAAGGGAAGGTATTAGAACCCCTACACATCCGTCGTACTCGATGGGATCCACGCTCAGAAATAATAGAATAAGGTTGCCAAATAACTGCTCAAAACTGCACAAAACTGGAGTGAAACACAGGAAAGACGGAAGAAGCGGACTCGGCAGGATGTCGCATCCTGGGCCTACGTAGTTTGTCAGACACAAACATCAGAGTCGACGTAGTTCGGGGAAACGGAAAACGTGCTCACTAGGATATCGCATCCTATGCATATGTATCTTCTCTAACCAGAGTAAGAATCAGAGCACTCGTAGCTCGGCTAACGCACGCCAAACAGAACGCTGCAAGAAGACGCTGAGACGTCAGAGCAAACACACAAACACGAACTGGAAACGGAATGCCAATCGTTGGGCTTACATCAGACTCCAAGCACACACACAACACGGGAAACCGACTGCCAATTGCTGGACTTGCGTCAGACTCCGCACAAACAAACACACACAGGAAACTGACTGCCAATCGCTGGACTTACGTCAGACTCCAAGCACACACACAAGAAGAAGAAGGGTCTCGATTGCAACTAGGGCAAGAGAAAGGGCAGGTCTCAATCGCAACGGGGGCGAGAGAAAAGGATCAAAGTTAGTTGCTAGTCAAACTCGAAAAGACATCGCATCTCGTGCCTACGTATCTCATCTGGACATGAGAATCAGGGTTGTCGTAGTTCGGCTAAACCATTTCTACTTGTTTTGTGTTTTTTAAGTGAACAACGTTACTACGCAATCTACCGGATGCTCGACCTTTGGAGACTTACTCACCTGTAGTAGAAGGAGTTAACGTGTCCTTAAGAGGGGATAATGTTTGTTTGTGTTTTAGGATGCTCACGCAAGAAAGGAAGTCCTAGACGAAGGAACCGTGCTACCTTAATTGACATGCAAACGAGAGACTACGCGGAGTCTAGCAATCCTATGGGGATACAATCACACCACACAAACACATACAGCATGAAGTAAACACACCAACAAGAGGCTCAAACATCAAGGGTAGGGCTTTAGTCAAGGGGTCATATCAACCTCTACAAACAAGCCAACTGGAAGGGTATCTGAGGGCTCTTAACCACTGACATTGACCGTCAGGGTGAGCAGATGAGAGGGTAATGAGGATAAGACCTCATAGCTCTTAACCCGGGCCTGGGTGAGCTTCAATGAAAACGTGGGAGTCCAGAATGTGGGACTCTACTCCACTTGACCGACTCTATATACAAAGGATCTTGGGTGTTTTTTCAAAATGCATCAGCACATAGTGCGAGCAAGATGAAAGACTCAACTGAATAGAAGGGGATGGATTGCACATCCCTTCTATCTTCCAATGCCTCTTCACTTAGGAGGTCTTTGAAGTACATGGCACAAACATAAACAAGCACAAACATTGCCTCTTAAGGAGGGCTTCAGACAGGTGCCTGCCAAAAGAAAATGACAGGTCTTCCAGACTACATGGAGAATAGGAAGTTACCTAGGTGGTATGCCAACCACAAGCAAAGCAAAGCAACTCAAGCAATGAGTTAAAGCTACTAAAGTACCTCTTGAAGCTTCAACAATGGCAGTAGTAGATTCAAGGATTGGCAAGCATCCAAATCTCTTCTATCAACCTTGTTACCACTTCTGATGCACAAATCAACCCTTGGAATGGCTTGGATCTAGCTAAATCTTCAAAACTCCATGTTCATGTTCATGTATGGAATTACTTGATTCTTCACCAATTTCTTCAATCAATGGCTTGAATTCTACCAAATGATGATCAAGAATCCATAATATGCAATAAAAATCAAGTGTTCTTTGAAGAATTTTTGAATTTGGAAGAAGAGAAATTTTGGAGGGAAATTTTCAATCTAGATCTAGAATTGTGAAAAATCTGAAAATTCTGTTAGGATTTACTATTTATATGCTGGCCTAATCCATTTCCTAATTACAATTAAGCATGGTTAATGAGATTTTAGTGAGAAAAGAGGTGTTATACAAAAATTGGTTTTTTCACCCCATGCATACAATCCCACGTGAACAGTAGCAAATGGCCATGCAATTTCACTTAAAATCATCTTATGAACATGTTGGAATGATTAAAAAGCTCATATGATGCACCAAATTTGAATTCATGATTTTCCCTCCAAAATGGGCATGATAATGCAAATGGTCATGTGATTAAATTTCATGCAATGTGATGAATGGTTTTGAAAATACATGTCATGAGAAGAATTATGCAAAAAGGAGCACTCAATTTGGAGTTATGAGTCAAAAGTTATGGCTCTTGGAAGTTCCATGCACACTTGGAAATGATTTGATCATATCTCCTCAACCATGCATCAGATGCTCATGATCTTGGACTTTTTGGAAATGGGAGAGAAAGATCTCCAACTTTCATGTTGGACAAAATTTCATTTGAAGGTTCTTTGATGTTGGAAAGTCAAGTTGAACTTTGGTCCAAAAACATGCCATTTTTGGAAACTTGAAATTACAGGTCACTTTCCAGTTTGGGAAACTTTTGATCTGGCTTCAAAGTCTTCAAGGTATGAGTTGGACATGATGAATAAACCTCTTTGGGACATGAATGAAGTGTCTCAAACCATTTCTCCACCTCCTAGCATTCAGTTGACTTGCAGTTGACTTTTATGGGCCCTAGATGACCTGAAACTGTACTGTGGACTTTGAGTCTCTAACACTTGATACAATTGCTTCAAAATGAACCTTGATTCATTTAAGCTCTCTAGAACAACCATAGGGCCTTTATCTCATGGAAATTCCTGGTCTCTTGCACAAATGAATTCTCCTGATACCAGTCTTGACTGATAAGATGCAAGGTATTATGTAATGTTAATGCAATGTTAATGTGATGTCAAATGACCTAAAAAATGAAATGAATGTACAAATGGGGGGTGCAAATTTGAGGTGCTACACCATCCAGTAGTTGGTGATATATCTCCTGGATCGTTGCTTTTGTCAATGAATCCCCCGCGAGTCATCTTTCATTTACCCTTGTTTGGTAATGATTGTTTCTCCCTTGAGTTGGTCATCATTTTATACCCAGTAACCGGTATCCCGATGTCCTTTCTTTTCGGTCGATCTATCCTTTATTAACCTAGTAACCGGTTATGGATAGTCTTCCATGCGAGTATATTATCTATGTTCTGACGGTAATAGATAATATACCTCATGCGCTCTTCAGTCGAAGTCTTTTTCTTCCCCAGTTGAGTAAGATTCGTATTTCCTTGTGAAATCAAATGCCCATCCTGTAAGTCGAGTTTGCTTTTTTAGCCCTCCCTTCGGATGATGAGTGTTTTGGATATTTTCCCAATTCACGCCTGGTTGGTCACCTATTATATGCCCAGTAACCGATATCCCTGGTGTTCCTTCCTTCTGCTCCTATTATGACTTTTTGTCCCCTATGGAGTCAGATTTTCCTGAGTTGAAATATGCCTTTTAGGTTTTCCTCAGATGTTTTGGATGATCGATATCTCTCACCCTTATAGTCTTAGATATTCTTTATCCCTGAGCGTGTTATTTTCTCACCCTTATACTGGTGTTTTGATCACATGTCTCTTAGAGTTTATTACCCAGTAACCGGTGATATCTCGCTTTTCTTCCTCAGTTGAGTCCTTTATGGACATCCCCATCCGAGTCCGGATTTTTATCCGAAGTGTCCTTTATGGATAGTTTGTTGTATTGGTATATTCCCCAATACATGCATCTTTGCGTCAGCTCTGTAGCGGGGTATTCGTTACCATTAGAGATATTTACTAAATCCAAGGTAAATCATACAAGTCGATTCGCCATCTCACTTCTATTTATCCAAAGGAATGGTTAGAAAGCGAACAAAAACCTAAAAGTTTTATCGAATCAAAAACTAGTAAAAATGTCAGAGATCTGGGTAAGGGGGTTGGTTATGCAATGGGAAGGTATTAGGCACCCAAGGCATCCTAGGTACTCCTAGGGAGCCCTTTTCACATTTGTTGCAAAGGTTGTTGTTTTTTTTTTTGAAAATTTATTTGTGCAAACATGATTGAAGGGATGAGAAAAGCGTGTATGTTTATCTAATGTACTACTTACTAAAAGAAGGGTCAAAGGAAAACGACTCGCACGGACGTCGCGTCCACTGCATACGTATCTCATCTGAATCTGAGAATCAGAGTCTTCGTAGCTCGGCTACCTATGGGTTAAAGAGGAGTGTGCTCACTAAGACATCACGTCTTATGCCTACGTATCTCATCTGGGATGAAAATCAGAGCAAAACGTAGTTCGACCACCTATGGGGTAAGGGTTGTGTTTTGGGGTGAACGATGTTACTACGCAATCTACCGGATGCTCGACCTTTGGAGACTTACTCGCCTGTAGTAGAAGGAGATAACGTGTTCTTAGGAGAAGAAAAATTAATGAGTTTGGGGTGTTTAGGGATGCTCATGCAAAAAGGCAATCCTAGATGAAGGAGCCGCGCTACCTTAAATGACATGCCACGAGAGGCTATACAAAACCTAAGAAAGCGGTAAAATACGAGAAAAGTAAAGGGATCGAGAGATCTACCGTACGGATAAAGATCCGAAGTAACAACAATTAGATAAATAAGAAACCCAAAGACTCTTCCAAGCTAAACACTATCAAAGAAAGTGAGTCAGTACAGGTAATCGGAATAAACCTCCAGGTGGTATCCCACAAATAAAGTGGAACACCAAGCAAGCTATCCCTGCAAGAGTATGTGAGCCCTCACAAAAACTCAACAAACAGGTTAGAGTAATATGACGGAATTAGGAGAAAATAATGCCATAGCAAACACAAAACAGGTTAGAGCAAACAGGATAGGGTAATCAAGAGTTGTCCCCAAATCAAAATGTAACCACATGAATCATGTCATTAAAATTCACAAAAAGCCCACAAAAAGCAACCAAAGGTAGGAGGCCTAAACCTCTTGTCAAACACATGCATCAAAAGGGTATCAAATTCACCCATAATACCTCATACATTCAAAGCATTCAAATTAAAAGCATAAAGTAATGGGAATAAGGCAAACCTGATTGGAGAGACCGATGAAATTGAATGGCACGGTTGGGTTTGCAAAGCAATCTGAGGGTTTATATGAGAGGGAATTGGTTCTTTGCCGATGAGTTCCCTTCAGTCTCTGGAGGTTGCTCTGAACTCTGTTAGCTCTTCTCTCACTATTTTTTTCCTTGCCAGGGTAATAGGAATAGAATGGAATTTTGTTTCACTGAAACTCTGAATTTATAACCTGGTTTTTGTGGACCTGTGGGCTCAAATGAGAGACGCCCAAGTCCAAAAATTTTCTGTTATATTTTATTTATTTATTTATTTATTTATTTATTTCGTTTTTCGTTTTTTTTTTTTGTTTTTTTTAACACGTGGGCTTCGCCTAGCGAGCATGACAGTTCAAGAAATTCCTCTGAGCGTAGGTGATTCTGGTGGCTTTTCTTGGGACTCGCTAGGCACCCCATTCTACTCGCCTAGCGAGCATGACAGCTCATGAACAAACTTTTGCTCCTTCAAGATTAACGTTTTAACTGACGAATAGACCCCATTTGAACCTGTTGGAAGTATCTCAAGCCATTTCCTTGTGTTAACTGATCATCTAAATAGAACCCACAAAGTGTCTTGGATGATACTCAAGCTTCAAACAAAAGATGTTAGTGACACATTTTTGTGCTTTTGGTTAGTAAACAAAAGTAAGAGAAACAATGATGTATAATTCAAGCATGCTTGGTGATCTCAAACCAATCACAAGGAGTCCCACCCAAAGGCAAAGGGAACCAAGATGCTAAAGATCCTTGAGGCAATGCAAATGCAATGTTATGATGCCATGAGGGATCTTAGGGTCAAAATTGGGGTCTTACAAGCTCGAGTCTTTCCATTGATTTATATTCATGGAATCCCTTTGAGTCTCCCAGCAAGTTTAAGTCGTGACCTGCTCATGCTTTTTACCCTTATTTCTCCCTAGAGTCTCTGTCTCCCTAGTGAGCGTATTACTCTTATGGATTTTCAGTTTCTAGTGATTTCTTTTTCTTTGTGGCCGTACTTCCCCACAGAGTATTAACTTTTGCATGCATACATTTGGATCATGAGGTCTCTTAGGGACCAAAATTCATCTCTTTGTTATTATTTAAGCCCATTCTACCTCGTCGAGACGAAGATTTTAACCTTCATATCTCCGACTAGAATGACCTTAAATAGGGGCATCTATAAGACCCTAATTTTGACCCTAAGATCCCTCATGGCATCATATCATTGCTCATTGCATTGCCTCAAGGATCATAGCAACTTGGTTCCTTACCCTAGGGTGGGACTTGTGTGAGTTGATTTGAGACCACCAAGCATGCTTGTATTGTATATTATTTCTTTTCTTATTTGTTTAACTAACCAAAAGCACAAAAATATGTCACTAACTTGTTTTGTTTTGAAGCTCAGGCAATCATGAGATCTTTTGCTCCTAGGAGGTCCTTATGCTCAATGAAGTGGCCAGATGAAGATGAGAGCAAGCATGACAGTTGTTCCTAAAGCTCTAAATCATCATATATGTATCCCAAGTATCTAAATTTGTAAATTTGATCAAGATAAACCAAAGGGCTTGAGGATTGCTTTCCAAGGAAACCCTAATACAACTATGCATTGATTGTGCCTTGCTCATGAAGCAACCTCAACCTATGATCAAAATCAATCCAGGGAAGTTCTTTAATTCATCATTTTATGCATATATGATCCTATGTGAGTATCCTCAATCCTTCATTCATCAAGATTTGAAGTTTGGACTTGAGAAGTTGACCAATCAAGTCATCTGACCAAATTGAAATCCACTGAGACCTAACTTTTGATGTGTTTGTCAAATGAAGATGGCCCCAAGAGAAAACATGTTATTAAGAACCATATGAACAACTTTCATGTTCATCAAAAATCCATTTGAAACTTGGAAGGTCATCATTCACTTCAGAACATTATAAGTCATTTTGACAGAAACCCTAATTTCGGGTCAACTTCCCAAGGACCTAACTCACTCATTGTTTATAATTTTAAGGTGAGACCAATTTCATTAGAAATATTAAGATGTCTACTTAAATTTCTGTGTTGGACAAAATTTCATAATCCTAAGATAAACACATGTGATAATACAAAACATTATAGGTCACTTTGGACCAAAGCCATTGAATCTTGAAAAAGTCAAACTTTAAGTGCCCATAACTTTCTCATAAAAAATCCAAATGATGTAAAATTTAAGTCCAAATTGATCATATTGAAAATATCTACAACTTTGATGTTGGAGGTTTTTCATTTGATGCCTGCATCATTGAAACAGAAGGGCTTGAAGTTGGTCACTTTTGGCAAATTTTTCAAAGACATGTTTTGTACATCAAACTTCATGGCCAGTTTTCACAATTTTCCAAACTCCAAATGGATTTTTGTCCAACATAGATTTTGTTCCTTATGTCAAGAACTTTCCAACCATTACTCACATGCCTATGTTTGGATTTTCTAATAGTGATTTTCAAAGAGGGGAACATTTATGCCCAATTATGGAATTCATGATGAAACTTCATGCACAAGCATTTGCCACTCAAACCACACGCCCATTTCAACTCCAAGTGACTTCAGCTTGCATTTCCAATTGGTTTTGGGCCTCACATGCGCCTGTACAGGCCCATGCATGGAGGACCCAATGATCATGCACACGAGTTTCTCCTCACCTTGCCTTGCATTTTAGCTATAAATAGGAACCTTACTTCATTCAATTATCAACCTGAAGGCGCCTAAGCTCTGCTGAAATCTATACCCAACCTCACTTAAAAGGAATTCTGAATTTTTTCTCTCAATTTAAAACTTGAATCTCAACTTCCTTGGTTGATCTTCAGTTTCCAATTCCTAACACTATCATCCTCATCATCTCAAGAGCAAGCTGCAAGCAAGAATTTGGTTGGATCGTGGTCATCAAAGTTGCACTTCAAAGGTTTACATCTCAACTACTTTGATCTGAATCTCCTTATATGATGTGATTTTCTTGTGTTTGTTTGGATCTCTGAAGTCCTCGTGTGAGAGACAAGCCAATGGTGGCTTTAATTTAGTGAATTGATGCATTTCAGATTGAACACCTGGATTTTCCATCTCAGGTTTCTCCTTCCATAGAGATCTTGAGAGCAATCCAAGGTTACAGGGGTGATGTACATCACCCCAGCTTTAATTTGTGAAATTCTGGCATAGTCAGAATTCAGATGTTCTACTCCAAGTAATGACATCTAATCCAACTTTGTTACTAATACAGCAAGACAGTTATACAAATTAAAACCCAGTACTGATAAGCACACATTCACAGATGTCACGACATCTGCTACTATATCACCATAGAATGGAAGAACACCCAGTTCTGTCACTTTCGATGTCACACGAGTTGTTATGACATCCAATTCTGCGCAGACAAGAATTAAGCAGAACTTAAAAAGTAAGTGCAATAAATAACACAAGTAATTGTTAACCCAGTTCGGTGCAACATCACCTACGTCTGGGGGCATACCAAGCCAGGAAGAAGATCCACTATCAGCAGTATTAATTCAGAGTTAAACTCCCTCGTTTACAACTCTTCACTTAATCCCTACCCAATGCAATCTATACCTAGGAACTCCTAGATAGAAACCTCCAGTTTCCATTCCTATCACTACAAATACAATGTAATGCTAAACAACTTGAACTTGCTTCACAGCTTCGTTCAAGATCATAACAACTCATGCCTACAGGCTTTGAGTCACAAATACTCTCAGTGTTGGAACACTGAGAAACACATGGTAACCTTCCCACAGATTGGGAGGTTTACCTCACACACACCCCTAATTTTTCATTCTAAAAGGCTTACAAAAACTAGGTTACAATATGCTATTTATAACCTAATCACCCAACTGGATTTGGGCCTTCAGAAATCGCAGCAAACTTCTCCTTTGCTGTTACAACATCAGCAAAAACTTTCTGCTACAAACAAGGTCTTCAATCTTTTAGTTCCTAAAATATCTCCATATTTAGTTCCTAAAATATCTCCATATTTAGTACCTACAATATCTCCACATTTAGTTCCTAAAATATCTCCATATTTAGTTCCTAAAATATCTCCATATTTAGTTCCTAAAATATCTCAAGACCTCCACAAATAATGCCACATAGGATTCTAACTAATTTCCACATATTAGTGTGCTAACAAATAGGCTATTTGTTAGGTTCCTTAATTGTAGATTGGTTGTTGGTTTCCTGGATTTTAGCCTGAGAAAAATGCTGAAACAGAAAAACTAAACAACCTACAATATAGCATATGCTGTCAGAAATGAATGTCACAACATTCAGTTTGACTTCCAAATCATTAACCATATGCTAAGTCTGTTTTTCTTGAAAACAGACTGTACAATTTGTTGTACTGTACAGAACCAATATGTCCATACTTCATTATCAGCGTACATTAATAAATGTCAAAACATCCAATTTGACATTCACACATAGAGCCTTACATCAGGTCTATTATCCTCTTGATAAGCAGACTGAGTTGCATACTGAAATGTAGCAGAAAACCAATCTGCTTATTGTTCAGTATATGCTGTCAATGATGAATGTCATAACATCCAGTTTGACATTCAGACAGTAGGCCTTATGCCAGGTCTGTTATTTCCTTGATAAGTAGACAGATAATAAATACTGAGTTATAGTAGAACACCACCTGTTCTATTCCTCAGTATCTACTGACAGGGATGAATGTCATAACATCCAGTTTGACATTCAATGAATCCTGTATTAGCTAATCCTGCAGTACACTACTCAGAATGTCATGACATCAGCCAAGACATCAAAGTACAGCTAGGTATTCTAACATACAATGCAGTCAAACAAACATCTCCACAGCATGGCATGACATCAGTCAAGACATTAGAATCCAGCTAGTGTTTTACCATACAATGTAGCCAATCAAACATCTACAAACTCCCCCTTTGACAAATTTTTGGCTAAAACACTTTGGCTTCACAACAGAGTCCATAGCAGCGGAAAACACACATCTAGCAAGAAATTAACCTAGCTAATACACTCAGAGTAGAAGCACACTCACACAGATGGAAGTTAAATAAAAACTTCACATAACAACACACATACAGAAGTTAAATAAAAACTTCTAATTGCAGCACACATACACATACAACACTCTGTTGTCCTGGGGCATCACAGGTGTTACTCCCCCTTTTTGTCAAAAATGTTGCCAAAGCAACACTTTAAATTACAGACCAACATAAACAGAATTACATACAAATGACAGATACACAATCTTGATTTTACTTCACAGTTTCAATCAAGAATACCCCCTCTTGATCTTGCTTTACAACTTTGATCAAGACACTACCCACTTGATCTTGCTTCATAACTTTGATCAAGTAGTCACACACTGTCTTCACAGCAGGTATATCAGGTGTCATACCTTGTTATCTGAGAACACATAGACCACAAGCTTGATGATTACTTGCAGCACAAAGACAGAACTCCCCCTGTCATGAACAACCAACTCTCCTCTTGAAACTTGGAGATCACACATGAACATATCCAACACCCCAAAGTTGGACCTTCACATACTTCCTGATTCAAAGAGAACCCAGACCACTTTATGAATGGAAAACATAAGACTCATCTTCATGTCTTCAAGAGCACACCCTCTGTTCAACCCTCTTGGCTGAACACATCCACACTCTGTGTCAATCTCTCTTCTAACCAGAACAGAAAACCACTTCACAAAATGTTCTAACATTCGTTAGGACATCCTTCACAACATAACAAGGAACACCATCTGATAATCTTCAGATATCACTGAGTCACCAGCTTGATCCAAAAGAACCCAGACATAAATTGGGACATATACATTCTCATCCCATTATGAGAGATAATCTTCCATAGATAGCTCAGAGCTCCTACCACAAGCTCCAAGAGATGAATAGAAAACACCTCCTTTTGTCTTCAACTTACTACTTTTCTACTCAAAAGTAATTTGTCTCAGACTTTCCTCAAGAATAATCAGCTGCCATATGTGGATTATCTTGATTCTTCGAACTCACTTCTGAGATAGACCAAATGCCACTGGTTGATTACCTCCTTCATGAATCCTCATATGAAAAAGTCAAATGCCATTCTTTGACCTCTCCACGTCTATCAGGCCTCTCCCAAAGATATTCTGACCTTCCAAGTGAGACTTGAACTTCAAGCTACATGTTGAACAAAACTTAGATTTTCTAAGACATGAACATGTAACATCCTTTCTATCCAGTAACTCCAAAGAACTGCAACGAGGACGACCCTTTTGAAGTATCCAATCTACAACCCTGTAGACCCTTCTATCTCAAGTTGATGTGCCACTTCACCAACTAAGAATCTGATGTTGAACCAAATGTCACAACATTGTGTTTTGACATCTAGCTGTTGAATTCAGCTCCTTCTTCTGCCACTTGAAAGAACTTCCTCCCTTCACAGAACAAGAGTTCAATGTTCTCATAGACTTGATTGTGGAACCAAGTATGAGTAAACAACCTCCATCTTGCAGGTTTGCAGTTAAGTCATCCAAGCTCACACCTTGATGAATTCCTGCTTCTTCTCCAAAGACATCAGACACTCTGATGCATGAGTCTTCAGAAGGACCAGGTAGAAACTAACCCTTCAGCTATACCAAGGATTCCACTTCCTAAAGCAAGGTTGTTTCCATGATGTTAAGAGTGTTGCCACTTGTTCTTAACTTCACAGTGTGCATTAGCCAATGCACTTCCTTACTTAGATCAGAGATAAACTGATCCAATTAACCACCATCAAGACTATGATGTCTTCTTCTTCTTGTACACACCAAGGCTGAACATGTTTCTTGCCAGGAAACCTTTTCAGAGATCATATGCTTTTGCTGCCACCAAAGAGATAGATCATAAACCAATGTACTATCCTTCCTGTGATTCTGCATAGGGTCTTGAAGAAGAGATGTTCCAACATCTTTAAGAACATCAGTTATCTTGAGCTCCAAGGATAATCAATTAAATACTTGTACTTGGCACAAGTTGACATTGATCTTAAATCCTTTCCCAATATTCCTTTCAGATACTTCCACCATAAGACTACTTTGAAAATACTCTTCTAGTGTCACATCTTCTGCTTGCAAGCACTTCAACAGTTTTGAAAATCTTCTCAAATTAAATTCACCCTTAGGAATGAGAGAGATGAATTCTTCCTTGCAAATGTGTCACACAACCACCAGAACCCATGTGACACAGGTCAACAGCCAACCAGACCCTAGGCTGACCAAATGTGAGGAGGTTAACCAAAACTCCCCCTCAAATTAACAATCATGGAAACTTTACACCAATATCCATGCATTGTACAGACATGTCTCAACATGACATACACCATCCCTACCAGTGGCACCTAACTCTATGAGTTATACCTATACATACTCCAATCACACCAATCAGACTTCAGCTGACCATAAGTACTAGTGAAACACAACACCAGTCAATAGTAGATATGCATTGCCAGAGCATACTACCTCAACCAACCTCTGAATCTTCATATTCTCACTCCTTGAAGGAACTGCCACTTCTGAGCGAGGTGTTTGAAAAACAAGATTCATGGTCCCAATCCTCTTAAATGAAATAGCAATCAGGTTACCCCATTATTGACTTCTAACATCCAGGGGACTTGTCTTCCAACACAACATAGTACTTCAGGGAACAACTATCCAACCTTGATCAATCTACAGGAATAAGACAATCCGCGGGAAATTGCACAATGTCTCATCTCAACCAGCTCCACTTCTAGAGATCAGACTTCTAACAGTGACCTTCTTGAGCACACACACAGTTGACCCTACCCTTGTCAACTTAGCACACACAGATGTCTCCTCTTCCAGGTCAGGAGTAGGTTCCAAACAAGAGTATCCCTTTGTTTGACACCTAAACAACATCTGCTCTTCAACTAGTAGCTGCATACTTGTTGAACAACATGTTCTAACATCCCATAGAACATTAGTTCCACCTCCTTGGAACAAACCCTCCTTGAAGGACTTCAAGGTCTTCATATACACTACCCAAGAGAGTAAAAGAATCAGTGATCAGGTGATTCTTATCATCCTGAAGTGAGAACGTCATGATGAGCGGACTTGAGGATACTCAAGTATCTTTGACATCTTCAGTAGATTATGATGAAATCTTGAATGCAGCAGCCTTTCATCCATATGAGGGGAAACTTCATCAGAGTTTGAGTTTAGCCAGGTATTATGCAGCGGAAATCATAATACAACTCAACCTATGACCACGCACTTCACCAGATCAGCCTTCAAAAACTTACCAAGTTTGAATATGGTTCAATACTAGCATAACTTTTCCACGCAAAGGCCAATTGCCAACCTCTAGAGACAGGTATACGCAGTTCCTGTCATGAATATTCCAACCACCTACTTCAAGGGACCATTCAGGGGAATCACAGAACCTTCCACCGGTTCCACCATCAGTACTAATATAACTCCTTGCAGGATACCAGAAAGTATCACCCATGGATCTCATCCAGAAACAGAACAGGATGCCTGCTCTGATACCAATTGAAATTCTGGCATAGTCAGAATTCAGATGTTCTACTCCAAGTAATGACATCTAATCCAACTTTGTTACTAATACAGCAAGACAGTTATACAAATTAAAACCCAGTACTGATAAGCACACGTTCACAGATGTCACGACATCTGCTACTATATCACCATAGAATGGAAGAACACCCAGTTCTGTCACTTTCGATGTCACACGAGTTGTTATGACATCCAATTCTGCGCAGACAAGAATTAAGCAGAACTTAAAAAGTAAGTGCAGTAAATAACACAAGTAATTGTTAACCCAGTTCGGTGCAACATCACCTACGTCTGGGGGCATACCAAGCCAGGAAGAAGATCCACTATCAGCAGTATTAATTCAGAGTTAAACTCCCCCGTTTACAACTCTTCACTTAATCCCTACCCAATGCAATCTATACCTAGGAACTCCTAGATAGAAACCTCCAGTTTCCATTCCTATCACTACAAATACAATGTAATGCTAAACAACTTGAACTTGCTTCACAGCTTCGTTCAAGATCATAACAACTCATGCCTACAGGCTTTGAGTCAGAAATACTCTCAGTGTTGGAACACTGAGAAACACATGGTAACCTTCCCACAGATTGGGAGGTTTACCTCACACACACCCCTAATTTTTCATTCTAAGAGGCTTACAAAAACTAGGTTACAATATGCTATTTATAACCTAATCACCCAACTGGATTTGGGCCTTCAGAAATCGCAGCAAACTTCTCCTTTGCTGTTACAACATCAGCAAAAACTTTCTGCTACAAACAAGGTCTTCAATCTTTTAGTTCCTAAAATATCTCCATATTTAGTTCCTAAAATATCTCCATATTTAGTTCCTACAATATCTCCACATTTAGCTCCTAAAATATCTCCATATTTAGTTCCTAAAATATCTCCATATTTAGTTCCTAAAATATCTCAAGACCTCCACAAATAATGCCACATAGGATTCTAACTAATTTCCACATATTAGTGTGCTAACAAATAGGCTATTTGTTAGGTTCCTTAATTGTAGCTTGGTTGTTGGTTTCCTGGATTTTAGCCTGAGAAAAATGCTGAAACAGAAAAACTAAACAACCTACGATATAGCATATGCTGTCAGGAATGAATGTCACGACATTCAGTTTGACTTCCAAATCATTAACCATATGCTAAGTCTGTTTTTCCTGAAAACAGACTGTACAATTTGTTGTACTGTACAGAACCAATATGTCCATACTTCAGTATCAGCGTACATTAATAAATGTCAAAACATCCAATTTGACATTCACACATAGAGCCTTACATCAGGTATGTTATCCTCTTGATAAGCAGACTCAGTTGCATACTGAAATGTAGTAGAAAACCAATCTGCTTATTGTTCAGTATATGCTGTCAATGATGAATGTCATAACATCCAGTTTGACATTCAGACAGTAGGCCTTATGCCAGGTCTGTTATATCCTTGATAAGCAGACAGATAATAAATACTGAGTTATAGTAGAACACCACCTGTTCTATTCCTCAGTATCTGCTGACAGGGATGAATGTCATAACATCCAGTTTGACATTCAATGAATCCTGTATTAGCTAATCCTGCAGTACACTACTCAGAATGTCATGACATCAGCCAAGACATCAGAGTACAGCTAGGTATTCTAACATACAATGCAGTCAAACAAACATCTCCACAGCATATCATGACATCAGTCAAGACATTAGAATCCAGCTAGTGTTTTACCATACAATGCAGCCAATCAAACATCTACAATTTGGTATAAGGCACGTGTAGTTTGGTTGAAGTTGTAAAACCTGCAACTGGTGGTCGATTTCTGTTTGCTCACCGGAGAAGACGGTGGTTTCCACCACCGTCCCCACGTGGAACCACTCAGAGCCATTGGATGGTGATTAGGTGATCTAATCCTGGCCGTGCTTGCTATTGACTTTTTTTAATTATGTTTGCTTCGCGTTTGACTACGGAACACAATGCGCGCGCGCCCCTCGGCCTTCGGATTGTCCACGTCACTTAATGAATCTGAATCCAACGCTTCATGATTTTCCATATTTTCTTAATTTCTGTTTTATTTTCTTTAATTCCTTTTTTTTTCAAAAATTCACAACTCTTTTATTTGGAATCACAAAAATATGAGACCAATTGCAAAAGAAATCTTTTAAAATCTAGTTTCATAATCTGATTTTTAATTATTTTTGTGATTCCATTTAATATTTTTTGTGAATTATTTTGTTTTTAATTCATTTTAAATACTTTTTGATATTCAAAAATTCCAAAAATATTTTCTTAACACATTTGGATCATGATAAGTCTATTAAAATATTCTCATCAATTTCTTAATTTATTTGAGATTTATTTGAGAATTTAATTCAATGGTGTTATATTTTAATGCTTTTAATTGATTTTAAAATAGTTTATATTTTCAAAAAATGTTGAGAACATTTGCCAAACCTTGTTTGACCATGTTAGACTTATGATGATACAATAGGACTTATCCAAGTTTATTTGAATTGAATTTGAAGATTGACCATCTTTTGTTCATCTTATTTTATGTATTATTTTAATTCCAAACAAATACCAAAAATATGTTTGACCTTTCTTGACTTCCAATCTTCATTTCACTTCTGTTTACCATTGATTGATATTGATTTCATTCACATTTGATCATGGTGTTTTAATTATGTCATTTGGATTCTCATTTTGTCCATTTCATTTTCTTCTTCATCTTCTTCTTTTTATTTTGACCAATGAGTTAATGATTTGTGGTTAGCCTTGACATATGAGAGGCTTAGCCTTCTTTGATCCAAATAAAATTCAACTTGATCAAAGATCAAGTGAATTTCTTTGTTTTCAAGATAGGTTGATTCTTGGTCAAGCAAAAATCCTAAAATCCATACAACGTCATTCTTCTTTTCTTTTGGCATGGCAAGTTGTAGGAGCTTGGCTTACTAGTCATGATATCTAACTTGTGTTTATTTGCCTATAGTTTTATTGACCGGCCTCAGATAGGTGTGACTACTACATTAGTCCACTTACGATTGCTTAACATAGCGCTAAATTGCCTTATGGCACACTAACACTAACTACTAATTACTAACTTTTAATTCAAGCATTTAATTCTTGCAATTTACTTTAATGAAATTTAATTTCTTGCTCATTTATTCATATTGTCTTTTCCCTTTTCTCATTTGAGCTCATGTTTATGTTTATGCCATTTTTTCCTTTTGCTCACTTGAGCTCATTATTGTATATAAATATATTGTTGCTTTGTGTTTGTTTTGTCTTTGTTTTTGTGAACCCAATGCAAAAAGGAGAAAGGACTGAGAATTAGGACCTTACCTATGCTTAATGGAGTTCAAGAGCAACTAGGCCTCATGCTTTTAGAATGCTAAACTTGTTGAAGAGCAACTAGGCCTCATGCCTTTAGAATGCTTAATCTTGAAGTTGTCTTCAAAGGACCCCTCATCCAAAACTCTTTCTTTGTCCATTCCTCTTATTGCATTGTGAACTTTTTGATTGTTTGTTCTTGTGTGATAGGGATTCCAAAACTTGAGCTAGTAAGAAGGACAATTGTCATGAATAGCCAAGTTAAGGAAGACAAGCCAATTGGAGATCCTAGGAGCTTGAATGTTTAATTGTTTGGATTGCTTGTTGCTTGCTAAGTCCAAAGGAAATGAGCATCTTGAATCATCTTTATGATCTCAAGAAAGGAACTCCAAGGGTTTTATCTCTTCTCTCATCTTTGCATTTTTAGGACTAGCCTTTCTTTTCTTCTCTCCACTCTAACCCAAGCCAAACTCATTTTGTGCAAACAATGACATTGTTTTCAAAACTAGAAACCTAGGCCATATGCCTTTGATTTTTCATACTCTTTTCATTAATACTTATTTTGAATTGAATCTTAAGTCAACTTTGACTTTATTTTGTGAATACTTCTAACTTGTAAATACAACTCACTTCAAGTGATTTTTGTGGTTCCAATGGCCACCTTTGTTAAAACCTATTTTTTATAAACATTAGCCATAGGTTTGAGTTATCATAGTGGTTGATGTAAACCTCACCTTATCCTTAGTGATTGGACTATAAGTCTTCCATACTTATTATAGGGTGGATCCCTCACTAATATGTTGAAGCTCTCCTCACATAGTGGATTGTTGGTTTAGGTTGAGTTTTCTCCCTTTGATAACAAAAGACCTTAAGGCTTTTGACAAATCAATTCACCCGAGTTTTTTTTTAGATTTTTACCCCGAACTACGAGGTTTTGATCCTACCTTTGTGATGGTACGTAGGCAATGGGTTTATCCATTCAAACAACAAAATTGTAAATAATTTGTATATTCTTTTCTCATCTCCCCAATCATGTTTGCACAAATATTTTCACAAATACCAACCTACAATACCACTTTGCAAAAAGGGCTCCCTTAGAGTACTAAGGATGTTTTGGGTGCTTAAAACCTTCCCATTGCATAACCAATCCCCTTACCCAGATCTCTGACATTTTTATTAGTTTTTGATTTGATAAAACTTCGTACTTGGTTTTTGTTCACTTTCTAACCTTTCCTTTGGATAAATAGAACTGCGGTGGGGACTCGAATTGTATGCTTACTTTGGATTTAGTCAATAAATCTAACGGTAACGAATACCCCGCTACAACGTGCTTGAGGAATGATTTAACCAATTTGTCTATATTTTCGAGAGTTTACTCCGACTGATATTTTAGGTATTATTCGTGATGGAATGTAAGTTATGTTGTACAACTGATACAATTTGGAAATAAAATCAAATTTACGAAAATTTTAAAATGCCCGGACAAAATTGGGGTATGACAGTTGCCCCTATTTAATTACCTTGAACCAAAAAGTATGAATGACAACAGTGTTCGTACATTCATGGTGGAAGATAATTAAATACAAAAAGACCCGGATTTTGTCCTTTGAAATGCAGGGAAGAAATGCATAAAGAAAATGCGGTGAAAATGCAGTAAGAAATATTTTTAGGAGGTAAAATGAAACAATCAAGACTCTCTGGGAATGAGCAGAATAGTATCTTGGGTGTCACAAACGAGACATTCCAACAATGGAATGATACCTCAATTGTAACAAAGACTTTCTGAGCATTAGCAAAACAGTGTCTTGATTTGAACGTACGAGATTATCTGAGGATCAACGAAGCAGTACCTTATACGAAATAATCGAGATACTCCAACAAGGGAATGATACCTCAATCGAATTTAAGATTCTCCGAGGATACTAGAGCAGTCTCTTGAAAACAAATGAGATTATTCAAATAAATGAAGCAGTATCTCAGACAGACAAATGAGATTTTTCACCTAAATGAAGCAGTATCACAAACAGACAAATGAGATTCTTCACCTAAATGAAGCAGTATCTCAAACAGAGAAGTGAGATTCTTCAGATAAATGAAGCAGTATCTCAAACAGAGAAATGAGATTCTTCAGATAAATGAAGCAATATATCAAACAGAGAAATGAGATTCTTTAGATAAATAAAGCAGTATCTCAAATGTTCATCTGTTGGGGGAAATATTTTAGAAAAGACTCCTTTCGGAGGAGATTTACTAGAAATGCTCTGCAGGGGAAAAACTCATAAGAGACTTTTTAGGGTAACCTCTGCTTGGGTATAAATGATATAAAAGATGATGGGGAATATTGTTATTAACCATAAAGTTGAAGAATGACTTGCTGGGAAATAATTCAACAAGCACATGCATGGTAATAACTCAATCAACTTAAATGATGAATATCCGGGATACATATGAATACCCATGGATCCTGAGTTATGTTACGTTGTGTTTTTGTATGATGTTCCACTTTGGATGGAAGTACTATGTATGACATGATCCATGAGATACATGCAGGGAAGTAATTGCTGGGGATATTTAGATAGGCATGTGGGAATCTGAATACATTTTCTCCGACTTTGTATAAGGTTATGCATAAGTATGTTGATGACCGATAAGATTATGCTTGATGAATCTTCCTGTTTGGTAGGAAAATAATTTATGAAATATTCATATGATGCATGTGGGAATGCAAATGGGTAAATGGATATATATATTTTAATAGGGTTTTATTTTTCAATGAGGTTAGTGGGGAGCATCATCATCAAAGGGTTGATGGAAAAGATTATCATCAAAGGGCTGATGGAAAGGTAATTGTCATCGTCAAAGGGTTGACGGAAAGAAACTTCAATATAGAGGGGCATCATCAAAGGGTTGATGGAAAAAATTTATCATCGTCAAAGGGTTGACGGAAAGAAACTTCACTATGGAGTGGCATCATTAAAGGGTTGATGGAAAGGAATTGACTATGGAGTGACGTCACCAAAGGGTTGGTGGAAAGGATGATCATCATTAGAGGGCTGATGGAAAAGAGTTTGTTGTCGTCAAAGGGTTGATGGAAATAATTAAAGGATGCCATCACCAAAGGGTTGGTGGAAAAGAATTCGTCATTGTCAAAGGGTTGACGGAAAAAAAATAAAGAAAGCCATTACCAAAGGGTTGGTGGAAAAGAAATTTCGTATGTAGTATCATCGTTAAAGGGTTGATGGAAAGAAACTTCACTATGGAGTGGCATCACTAAAGGGTTGGTGGAAAAAATTGTCGTCATCAGAGGGTTGATGGAAAAGAATTTGTCATCGTCAAAGGGTTGACGGAAAAAAACTTCACTATGGGGTGGCATCATCAAAGGGTTGATGGAAAAATTTGTCGTCATCAGAGGGCTGATGGAAAATAATTTTTCATCATCAAAGGGTTGACGAAAAGAAACTTCACTATGGAGTGGCATCATCAAAGGGTTGATTGAAAAATTTGTCATCATCAGAGGGCTGATGGAAAGAAGTAAAATCAGGTTATGTCCTCATCAAAAGGTTGATGGAAAGGAATTATTATGTTATGTATGCATATGATGCATGTTAATGAAAATTCCTCGTTTTTGCGAGAAAGCTTTTTGATATGCAACTTCCTATTTTGGAAGGAATGACATCTGTGTTTATTGTATGCAGTGCATGTGGTAATGCAAGATGAATATTTGTTGTCTTTGGATTGATCTCCCTTTTTGAAGGTGAGACTTTCTGGGTACCAATGTTGATTGGATTTGAGTTTATCAAGATGCCAGCAAAGTGGACTTTTATTTTTGGTAGTTGCCAATATGGATTGGACTTTTGGTTGGTGAAAGGTTTTGACTTCCCGACACTCGGTTTTTGATGATGCGATGATTGGAGGATAAATATGGATGATTTTGGTGCCCCAAGTTTGATCTGTTGTTGATAGATTGTGTGTTTGTTCTTGAGAGAATCTCAACTTCTTTGCCTGATATGCTCTGATGGCTTGTAAATAATTTTGTGAGCGTAGCGACGTAATCAATGCATGATGATTATGCTGTTGCTCTTCCCTAAGGCTCTTTGCAAGTTGTTTGTCCCAGCCTGTAGGGTCTTTGAAGGAATTCTCCTATGAAAGGAAACCCTGGGAATAGTTATGCCATGGCTTGAACCAATTTTTCCCCAGTGTATGATTCTTTCAGTGGTTTTCCCCTGACTAAGATTTTGAAAGGCGTGCCCCAGATGGACTGGATATCTTGAAATTATTTTCCTCCTTGATCAACTGATGCTTGAAGATTTGTCTTTTAACTGGCCAATTCAAAGTCATCAGATGCCATGCCCCTGATCCATAGGGTTATGAGGTAGTCTCGATTTAGGTCATCACCAATGAATGTTCAAGTTCTTCTCTGATTTCTTCTTGTTGGAATTTTCTTGATGCCAAATAATTATTTGCAGTTAAAATTGTTTATTTAATCAATGGTAATTTTAATGCGACATTCATGCATGTTTGAAAAATCATTTATTGAGGTGATGTGATATAGTGTGTGATGAATGAACCATTAGTTCAAACGCATTGCTAATTTAGCTAGTATATGAAAGATACAACGAGAATATGATGCCAATATAGGTGGTTAGCAAACATTTAGGAGTCAGTTTACGCAACCTTGCTGTAATATGCTTTTAGAATAAACCTTGCTTCAATTAGATCTTTTAAGGGTTGTAACATGGCTTGGTTCATGGTTATTGAAACAAAGGATGTAAGGCTCAAATTTTGTTTTAACCCACCCCTTCTTCATGATGATCTCCAATCCTACGTTCAGTTAAGTCAACACACACATTCAACTTTTAAGAGAGTTTGAAGGTGTAAGACCTCTTGAAATGGCAATCACCTTATTTTGCTCTTCAAGGATGCTGGTGACCCTTTGATTCTTAATATGGTGATCACTGAGTCTTGTTTTGTTTTGTTGAGGGTTTTCGTGACCTCTTTTGATTTTTGTTTTGATCCCTAACTTTTGCTTGGACCACTTTTTGAAGCTTTTAGTCCATCGGGATTGCCCCAGTTTTTTCCTAAGTTTCCTTTTGGGGATTGACTTAGCGGGATTTTTCTTTGATGATTTTTTTAGAGGATGTGACTGCCAAGTCAATGGTCATTGAAGAACAACCAACATACTTTTGGATTTTGCAAGGTTCCTTCGAAACTTCAGGATGTGTGTGAAGAATATCGTGTGGTTGATTCCCATATAGGATGTTTCATCTTGTAATTCAAATGTGTAGTCAGATTAATTGAACCCTGCCCTGCCCCAGGTTAAGCGTGAGGGTTTGTAAATCCGAAAGAATCTCCTACTTCTAGGCTCGAAGTGGTTAACTAGGGAATAGCTCCTTATCTCTCCAGTGTTTGGGAATTTGATATAATGTATGTACATCATCAGCAAGGTTTTATCTGATAACATACTATTAGCATTAATGAGTATTTCATTTTCGCCATCCTCCCTTCAATCTTTGCTAAAACAACAATTCGATAAGTGAATGGGAGTAATGTTTTTTTGTTTTTTTGTTTTTTATATAAATGGAAAAATATGAGTGAATACGAAAGGATTCGTTTAAAACATGCATGATAATTTCATTAATATTACCATTAAAGGAAATCAACAATACTTGAAAGCAGATAAGTATTTAACATGTAAAGAAAATTACAAATGAAATGCTAGAAATAGCTAAATGGTTGCCATTGCAGAGGGAGCTCTCTCGTGCTTGGTTTGCTACTTGTCTAGCCTTCTTCAGAGTGAAGGTCGTTCTGCTCATTGAGACCAGTATGATAATCATCTTCAGACCTACTCTCGGAAATTTCTTCCATAACATGGACTGATGGATCAGCACAACTAGGTGAAGGAGTATTATTGATTTGCAAGCTTCGAGGTGCAAATGAGAACATCTTGGAATCAAGCAGGGTTTGTACCTTACTCTTGAGCACTTTGTAGTTTTCAGTTGAATGCCCATGTGCCCCAGCATGAAATTCGCATTGAGCATTGGCATCAAAGCCTAGTAGATATGGAGGACTTACTGGTTTTAGCTACTTTGGCACTATCAGTCCTCTCTTAATCAAATATGGAAGTACTTGATTGTATGGCATTAGAAGTAGATCGATGTGTCTCTCTGGCTTTCTTGGCCTTTGTTGAGCATGTTGACGTTATCGATGGGGAACATCCTGCCATTTGTGTGGCTGCTGAGGTGGAATATGTCGTTGATACTGAGGAGATCCTTGATTTGTAGGATTCTGACCATAAGTAGAGAATGCTCTTTGATATGGAGCTTGTGGGATTTCCCAGACTGCATTAATTTCAACCTCTTCTTCCTTTTGGGAACTGGGAATATATTCACTCTCCATGCTCTGGTTATTTGAAGCGCATTGGATTTTTCCACTTTTGAGGCCATTCTCGATGCGTTCTCCAATTGACACTAGGTGAGCGAAGTCTGATGTTGCACTACTAATCATCCTTTCGAAGAAAGGACTTTGCAAGGTATCTCTGAATGAGTCCATTAATTCTTTCTTTGAGAGTGGTGGTTCAACACAAGCCTCTAACTCTCTCCATCTTTGGACATACCCTCTGAAGGATTCGTTATTTTCCTGAGATAAGGCCCCCAGCTACATACGATCGGTAGCCGTGTCCAAATTGTATTTGTACTTCTTCAAAAAGGCATTAGCTAGGTCCATCCATGATTGAATATGATTCCTTTCTAACTTCATGTACCAGCTTAATGATGCCCTAGTCAAACTGTCCTGAAAACAGTGAATCGTCAGCTTGTCGTTGTGAGCATAAGAGGTCATTTTTCGACAAAACATCACCAAATGGTGCTTTGGACAGCTATCCCCTTCGTACTTCTCAAATTATGGTACTTTGAATTTTACGGGTATAACCAAGCTAGGTACCAAACACATGTCTAAGGCATTCAGTTTAATAGTATCTTATCCTTCTATGGCCTTGAGTCTTTTCTCTAGCATGCGGCATCTTTTAGTAATCTCATCATCTTGTGGTCGTTCAGTATTAACCACCAGGTTTATTCCACGGGAATCTGGCGCGGAGAATGCAAAGCTGTGATACTCAATAGCATCCTGATATGAGGAACCCCCATCTCGGACGATATGGCGCTCTTGTACAATAGAATTATCCATCGGGGTTCACACAAGGTCAGGCTGGGTAAGATCATTTAGTGGAGGTGAAATGACATTCTCAATAACTGCAGTCTGCTGAATGTTGTCCTCCCTCTTTGCTAAAGCTATCATAGCCTCCACAAGTTATTCTATCTGGTTTTTCATCGAATCCACATCTCCTCTCAATGCAATATGACTTTGCTCCAATGGATCCATGGTCTTTCAAGGTCTACTTCAAGTCTGATACGAGTGTCGGGAATTCAACTGCGGGTTATGGACAAAGGATGGGATGAGTTTTTCGTTTATGAAAATGATATGCAATTCATGCTAATGAAATGTGAATGCATGAAATCTTATATTTAGGCATGCAAAGAGAATGTAATGCATGTATAGTTAGGATCCAGGATATCATGAGTATCATATGGTACACCCTATACGGAGGTTCTATGTTCTCTGTCCCATACACAAAGGATGGCTCCTAAGGTTGTTCCTTTCCAAGACAAAACTTAGAGTCGTGGATTGTGTGCAACATTCTATCGTAATAATGGGCTAGCCACATCGTGATGGAAGTTTTGAATCAATCTACTTTACATGGGATTTTTGTATTGTTCGAAATAGGTGTATACCCCTCGGTTCAATACTACATAATCACCAACCTTAGTAACAGGCTTCAGGTTAAGGCGGGGTTCTTAGAGTCACAGATTGTATTTAAAATTTCCCCGCAATAATGGGTTATGCATATCATGATGGAAATTCCAAACAGATCTACTCTAGGTGGAGTCTTCGTATTGTTCCAACGAGGTGTAGACCCATCGGTTCAATACCACACAACTTCCGATTCTACATTTTTCTTTAAGCTCGAGTACAGAGCTTATTTTTAGACTATGGCACGGATCTAGAAGGGGGGGTTGAATAGATCCCAATTAAAATTTGAGTCGGCGCTACCAATTTAAAATTGGTTTTGAAAATTTGTTTTAAGTGCGGAAGCGGCCGAGGAAAATATAGTCTAAAACGAACTGTTATTGGAAAACCGGATATGCGTCAAGCCTATGGATTAGTGATAATGTAGAATACGAATCACTACACTAGTCACACTATCAAGGATTTGTTTCACTGGCTAAGATTCCTAGTTCCAATGATTCAAAGACCAAACCAAACTAGATACACAGCTAAGATAATTTTGGTTTAGGCAAATTATCAAACACTTGGTGTGCAAAAACACTCCAAGTGATATTTATGTTGAGTAAGAGATTTCAATTAGTCTAGTACAATATTTAATTGTACTTTGAATTCAAAAACAGAGTTTTAATTTCTTACTCAATTAATATCAAGGTTTGATAAAAGTGTTTATACTAAAATCACTTAATTTTTAAGCTAAAAACAAATATGCTAAAAAATAGAGAAGACAAAGATTTGATGAGGCAGTTCCCCCGTCGTCCTCGCTTTGGGGTACGTCTGCCCTCAATTCTAAAACTAGAATTGAGATGATTTAATAGATATCACCTGTTGAATTTAACTGTTTATACAAGGATTGCAAAGCAAATATACAACAGAATCCTCAAGACGTTGAATGTTGCTTCCACTCCTTGTTCCTTGATTCAAGATGAATCAAGCCCTTCGATTGTTGTTGATAGACCTCCAATTCCAACCCCTTTGTTGAATAACCCTCAGTTCTTCAAACCCTCGGCCCGACTGATCTCAACTACAACAAATCGAACCCGAATTCTTCCCTTCAATATCACTGAATCCGCTACTAGATTGACGAAGACTTCCTCTTCTCAATCACCTTCGCTCAGCTGAAAATTGATGAAGAAATTCGTCCAAAAACCCCCAAGCACAAACCAGTCTTGGAGAACAAAACCCCAACGGTTTTATTCAAGAAAAAACCTGTCACAAGCTTCAACCCGAACCGGATTCCCCAATCTCGGCTTCGAACCTTATCACCTTTAACCAATCACAAAGCACTTCAAAAATGGTCGTGTAGTTGATGTGTTGTGAGATGTTGAAGATGAAGATGATGAATCTTGGACACCTATTTCACTTTTTCTTGTTTCTTTGAACACTTGAATCAATTTGACAAATGTTAGTTGATACAAGTAACTAAACTTCTATATATATTAACCAACTTACCAACCAAAAATAACAGCTTTTCAAACAGAGTGGAAAATATTCAGAAACTGAGTTTGCGCACGAGCGGTCGACCATAGCAGGTCTATGCGTCGATGCATGGCCTGCAATTTTGGACAGGCTAAAGAATGCTTTAGTATGCGTCGACCATAGGTCGGCGTGCGCTGGCCCATGGAAAAATGAAAGTTTCATGCGCCGACCCTATGGTCGACTCAAGTCTTCCATGCGCTGACCCGTGACCAACTGCACTAAGCCATGCGCCGACCTGTGGTCGACTCAAAGCTTCCATGCGCTGACCAGTGACCAACATCATTATGCTATGCGCTGACCCATGGTTCATGCGCTGACCCTTGTGGTCGACTCAAACCCTGCAAATCTGCAAAAATTCATATTTTTGTGATTTTCATGCATTTTGTCATGATCACATTTTATCCACATATGTTGTATGAAATATAGCAGTTTTAGATGAGCATAGAAAAGGATATGTTGCATTTGTTTTGTAGAAGTGGAATCGACAATGCCGATTCATCCATGGTGGTCATTTGTCATCATCGAAACCTATGATTGTGTGTTGTATGACAATTTGCCTTTACATACTCCCCCTTTTTGATGATGACAACTTGTGTAAAGCCAAAGAGAAAAACAACATGCAATATTTACACACATTATGCCTACTCCCCCTTTCTTTTGTAATCTAAGGCTATCTGCACAAACGAATGTTAATTGTGGTGAATATTTTGGTTGCTTGTACCTCTTCTCCCCCTTTGACAACATCAAAAAGAGAAAAGGAACGATAATTCAACGTAACAAAAAAAATTTAACAGGAGATAGGAAATCAGATAACAATATCACACCAAATATCATTACTGAAGAAATAAAAAGAAGATAACATTAAATTGGATTGGCATAAACGAGCACAACAGAAAAATAGTTCAGTCAAACGACACAAAAATACAGATGCATGTGTAGTTCTATGTGCTAATGGTCTCTTCCTCGATGGTAACATATATCCGGGTTTCTGTAGGGGTCTGCCAGAGACGATATTTGCTCAGCAATACCACCTAGATACTTGATACCCCCGTCGACCGACCGCTGCTAGCGTTCAAACGTTTCGGTAAAGGCTGCATACCGTTCATTCATGCTTGTAGAGAGGTTATCGAGCCTCTCATTTTGTGCTTGAATTTGGCTGCTAATATGAGCATAGCGCTCATCCTGAGTTTGCATGAAGGATTGTTGAGCCAGCTGCATATTTCGCATCATATCCAACAGTTCGGAAGAGTTTGCGTGTTGTGGAGGAGACGGAGGAGATTCTTCATCACCATATTGATACGGCTGGTAGAATTTGTGTTGTGTTGACCACCCCGTATGTTGCCATTCACCCCAGCCACCCTGGTTGGGGGAATCTTCTTCAGTTGAATGTGAATGTTGAACCCAAGCGGAGTTTGTGTAGTCGTGAGTGTCAACTTGTGGAGGACTATCATCTCCACCATGCTGATCAAAGGCTTGTCCTGCTCCCTCTTCTTCATTTTCCTTTTCGTCTTCTTCTTCACATTCATCATCTTCTTCAACAGTCGTAGAGACATACCCTCTGCGAACAAATTTGTAGATTCTCCGCTCATCACACCAAAAATATCCCATCATAGACAAAGTTTTTGGGCTAAATTCTTTGTCTGATGAAATGGAGGTATACGGGAAGGACGGATAATCAACTTCAGCTGCAGTAAGGACCTCTTGAATAAAAGATCCGTAGGTAAGAGTCGTTCCTCGTCCGGAGTCCCGTAAACTGAACATCCTACTAGCAATGTAGTAGGGCCAGTTGATTTTCCGCTTATTTTACAGAATGTATATGAGATGAACCTCAGCCTGTTCAACTCTGGAGAGACCACCCTTCTTAGGTCGCAGGATGCGTGAGACAATCCACTAGAGAATCCGCTCTCCTGTTTTCAGCTTGCCGGCAGCGACGGTTCGTGGGAACGCATCACTGTTCACAATCTGATCAGGGTAGGGTCGTTTTAGCATGTCGTTCAACGCGCTCTTAAACTCATAACCTTCTATTGGGTGAGAGTCAGTTACCTCAGGTAGAGGATTTTCATCAGCATCCAATGACATATCAAAATATTTGTTCCAAACATTTGACTTAAACGATACCTTTCTCGTGCCGATCCTGGAGTGAAACTTGTACCCACGAAATTTGTCATGAAGGCAGGCGTAGAACACGCGGACCAGGTCTTCGCTATATTTGGCATTGCATTCCAGGAATTTGACAATGCCGTGGTACTGTAGCAGAGACATGATTTCTGCGAGATACATGCGTTCTGCGGTGAGTTTGTAGAATGCATGCTGCCGCACAACTCCTCTTTTACCAATATCTTTGTTGAAGGAATCGACGAGAGCCGGTGGAACTAGCGATACAGCGGTAATGGGTAGAGAGGCAGAGGATGGTTCCCGTGATCTCTTTCCGGTAGGTCTGCGGGATGAGGAAGCCATTGGAAATGATTTTGGAGCTTTGTGTGTGGGTAGAGAGTGAAGCTTGGTGAAGGTTTTTGAGAATGGTTTGCAAGATGGAGGTTTCCCCTTTTTATAGAGGAGGATTTAGGGTTTTGGAAAGAGGAGAGACCAAGAGACACTAGGCACTAGGTAGATGCAACTCACAATGTAGTGGGAAATTTGAAATATAAATGCACACTTAATGGGAATTTTGAATGTAGATACATGAGAAGTTTGAAGGTTTTCTACAGAAAAACTGAATTTTTGAGCGATGCGTCGACCATACCTCTGCATGCGTCGACGCATACTATTTGATTTTTGAAAAAGAAGAAGAAAATTTTGAAGTGTGCGTCGACCATTGCCCTGTTATGGTCGACTCATACAGGAAAAATTTGCAATTTTCACTATTATGCACATATGCTTATATGTATGATGCATAAATACAAAGCCACACAACATTTAAACATCCAAACAGATATGGCATAAGAAACGATACATATATGTACAATATTTTCATGTAGTACAACCATTTAACTATGAAGGTTGAGAGAGAGAGAAGGGTAAAGGAACAATATCACCTCGATGCCAGAATAACTTGATGAACAATACACTTGTGCTTGCAACAACATCAGCTTATTAGAAGTACAAGACTATAGTTCTAAATGAAATAAGATAAATCCAGCAATTTATAATGCCCGTTCCGAAATGTCGAGAATACCAAGTTCTCGGCGAATATGAAAGAAAGGTTTAGTAGCTAGCGACTTTGTGAAAATGTCTGCTAATTGATTTTCAGTATTAACATGTTCAAATACAATATCACCTTTCTCTACATGATCCCGAAGAAAGTGGTGTCGAATTTCGATATGTTTGGTGCGAGAATGCAATACAGGATTTTTGGTAAGATTGATGGCACTTGTATTGTCACAAAAAATGGGAATACGTTCAAGTTTGAGGTTAAAATCCAATAGTTGTTGCTTAATCCATAGGATTTGAGCACAACAACTACCGGCGGCAACGTATTCCGCTTCGGCGGTTGACAAAGCAACTGAAACTTGTTTCTTGCTATGCCAACTGACCAAAGAATTTGAAAATAAGTGACAAGTGCCACTGGTGCTTTTCCTATCCGATTTGCAACCGGCAAAATCGGAATCGGAGAAACCTACCAATGAGCAATCATTACCTTTGGAATACCATAGTCCATACTTCAGAGTACCGGATAGGTATCAAAGTATTCGTTTGACAGCTTTTAGATGGTATTCCTTGGGACATGATTGATATCTTGCGCACGTGCACACGCTAAACATAATGTCAGGATGAGAAGCAGTAAGATAGAGAAGTGATCCAATCATACCTCTATACCGTTTTACCTCTATGTCCTTATCGTTTTCATCTTTATTCAAGTTTGTACATGTTGGCATAGGGGTGTCAATGGCCTTGGCTTTTGCCATGTCAAATCTCTTGATAAGGTCCAAACAGTACTTTGTTTGACTCACGAATGTTCCTTCTTTGAGTTGTTTAATTTGCAGACCGAGAAAGTACGTGAGCTCCCCCATCATACTCATCTCGAATTCACCCTGCATAAGATCCGAAAACTCTCTCACAAGATTCATGTTAGTAGACCCAAATATAATATCGTCTACATAAACTTGCACTAATATCAAGTGCTTTCCTTAACGTTTAATGAAGAGAGTTGTGTCAACCTTTCCTCTTGAGTAACCTTGATCGAGTAAAAATTTACCTAGTCGCTCATACCAAGCTCTAGGAGCTTGTTTGAGACCATATAAATCCCTTTTTAGTTTATAAACATGATTAGGATACTCATGAGATTCAAAACCCGGAGGTTATGCGACGTAGACCTCTTCATTTATGTGACCGTTAAGGAACGCACTCTTAACATCCATTTGGAATAGTTTAAAGTCTTTCGCACAAGCGAAGGCAAGGAGAAGGCGTATAGCCTCGAGTCGGGCAACCGGCGCATAAGTTTCCTCATAGTCGATGCCTTCCTCTTGGTTATACCCTTGCGCGACTAAACGCGCCTTGTTACGGGTTATTACCCCGTTTTCGTCCAGCTTGTTCCTAAACACCCATCGGGTGCCGATTACTCGATGATCTCGCGGAGGAGGGACAAGGTCCCAAACCTCATTTCTAGTGAACTGATTTAGTTCCTCCTGCATTGACAAAAACCAGTGTTCATCGAGTAGGGCTTCTTTAGGGTTTTTAGGTTCCATTTGCGAAACGAAAGCGAAGTGATAATAGAAATTACTTAGCTTCGATCGAGTTGTAACACCCTTTGAGATATCTCCGAGAATGTTGTCGATTGGATGGTCTTTGGGAGACTTCCAAGCTTGAGGGAGATCATCGTTTGAAGGCGGATGAGCTACCTCGGTTTCCTCATGGTGTACATCTTTATCCTCCTCAACTTTGACTTTGTCGGGTTGATCAATCCCCGGCTCGCCACCTTTGAGTATGTCTTCTGTAGATGTACCTGCACCATGAACAACACTACCCTTTCCGACATTTCTCGGATAGGATTCATCAAAAGTGTCATGTACAGACTCTTCCACAGCAAGTAATCGTTTATTATATATTCTATATGCTTTACTCGATTGAGAGTATCAGAGGAAGATACCTTCGTCGGCCTTGGAATCGAATTTTCCCAAGTTTTCCTTTCCATTATTTAATACAAAACATTTGCAACCAAAAACATGTAAGTGAGAAATATTTGGCTTTCGCCCTTTTAAAAGCTCATACGGTGTTTTGTTTAGAATGGGGCGAATGAGCACCCTATTCAAAACATAACATGCCGTACTAATGGCGTCTGCCCAAAAATATTTCGGTAAACCACTTTCGTTAATCATTTTTCTTCCCAATTCTTCCAAAATTCGATTTTTATGCTCCACAACCCCATTTTGTTGAGGAGTACGTGGAGCAGAGAAGTTATGATCGATACCATGGTTACCGCAATATTCTTCAAATAAATGGTTTTCGAACTCACCCCCATGGTCGCTTCTAATTGCAACAATGTTTGTATTTGATTTATTTTGGGAAAGCTTAGCAAATCTTTCAAAGGCGGCGAACGTATCGCTCTTGCTTACTAAAAAGATAGTCCAACAAAATCTAGAAAAATCGTCCACTATTACGAAACGTAATAGTTTCCTCCTAGGCTTTTAATCCTAGACGGCCCAAATAAGTCCATATGAAGAAGTTCGAGAGGTCTCGTTGTTGAAACGATATTTTTGGATTTAAATGAGATCCTCGTTTGCTTCCCTTTTTGACAAGCATCACACAGGTGATCCTTGGTGAACTTTATTTTGGGGAGACCTAGGACTAGATCTTTTGAGACTACTTTATTTAGTAAGTCAAAGTTAACATGTGCTAAACGCCTATGCCATAACCATGAATCTTCACTCATTGTTACAAGGTATTTGTCACTTGTTAACGATACTTCATTTAAGTCTAACATATAGACATTATTCACACGCAGGCCATTAAACATGCTCTTCTTATCATCATTATGTACAATTTTGCAACAATCTTTTGAAAATGATACATTGTATCCTTTGTCACATAATTGACTGATGCTAAGAAGATTGTGTTTAAGACCTTCGACAAGCAATACATCAGAGATAGTAGTGGAAGAAGGATTACCTACACTACCTTTACCAAGTATTGCTCCACGGTTGTTGTCACCATAGGTTACATATCCTTTCTTCTTAGCCACGAAGTCAATGAAGAGTGATATGTCTCCTGACATATGCCTTGAGCATCCACTGTCGAGAACCCATCTTCTCTCGGTAGTCTCGAGGCATTGTACCTATGGAAATGCAATTAACACGAGAAGGTACCCAATGGCTTATTGGGTCCTGAATGGTGAGGAACGAAATGGTTGCATTTGGGCAGCCATTGATAAATGCCTTTAGGAACTAAAAATCTCTTAAATCTGCATTTAACAATGGAGTGGCCTTTCTTGCAACAATAAAGACAAGAGAAATTTACATTTTGATTGCCTTTGCTATCTTCATCCTTTATAAAATATTTATATTTTTGATATGGATTAACCATACTTTTTCGAAAGTTTGATTTATCGATAGCAAAGGTAATCATGGGCTCAAGAGCCTTGTCAAGTTTGGCCTTTAGGTTTCTTACTTCACCTTGCCAAATGTAACAAGTATCACACCCAAAGTTCATCATTCTACTTCTAAGGTCCTCACAACCTGCTTTTGTGCTTTCTACTATAGAAGCCTTAAGTGCCTCAAGTTTCCTTTCGAATTCTCGAATTTTTTGTTCTAAATGAGTAAAAAAATTGTTGTTTGAGGCAAGCCTTTTAAAGGCCTCTTTAGCTTCACAGTGTAAAGTATCAAATGCAGTTTGTAATTCATGATGAGACATACTAGAGGATTTTTCATATTTAGCATGTCGTACTTGTTTCTTTTTATTCTTTTGATGAGCAGAGAGACATAGGTTTGCATTTTCATCTTCATCACTAGAACTTTCATCATCGGAGGAGTCGCTATCGCTTTCCTAAGCTATGTATGCTCTCCTTGGCTTTGATGATTTCTTGTGTGATTTGTATGATTCCTTTTCCTTTGTCTTCTTGTTCATCGGATAGTCCGGTTTGTAATGACCGGGCTTTCCACACGTATAGCACGACCCTCTAGTCATTTTACCTTTTGAGTCATCATTTTTAGAGTACCTAGATTGTTTCCGGAAGTTTACCAAGTTCTTCTCGGAATGTTGGATGTCGTTCTTTCTCACGTAACGATTATAACGTTTAACGAACAACCCCATATCTTCGCTCTTGTCCTCTTCTTCTTCGTCGCTCGAGGAATAATCACTTTGCTCTTTTGCTTGAGACTTCGAGGAGGAAGTCTTTAGAGCTATAGATTTGTTTTCACTCACCTTTGCTTTGTCCTTCTTTTCTTTCTTTTCGTGTTGTTCTAGGCTCAAGAGTACTTGTTCATGCTCCTGTAGTTTGCCAAATAATGTTGTCAAGTCTAATATGGTAAGATCATTTGCTTCTTTGATGGCGGTCACTTTCGGCTGCCATTCCCTGTTGAGACATCTCAAGATCTTATTAGTAGCAACATCATTGGAAATCGGCCTACCTAGTGAATGTAATCGATTGATAAGATGAGTAAATCTCTTTTGCATGTCAGCAATGGTTTCCCCTTGCTCCATGAAAAAGAGATCAAACCCTTGTGTTAGTGTGTTGATTCTTGCCAACTTAACATCGTTCGTCCCCTCATGAGCAATTTGTAGTGAATCCCACATGGCCTTAGCAGTAGGACAATGGGATACACGATAGTATTCATCTACACCTGATGAGGAGATTAAGATATTTTTGGCTTTCCAATCATATTTGTATTTCTTTTCATCATCATCAGTCCATTGTGCTTCAGGCTTAGGCACTAATTCATTATTCTCATTGGTCATGGTTATTTCAATTGGACCATTGAGAATAACGTTCCATATTTTTCTATCTATGGAATTTATGTGCACCCGCATACAGTCTTTCCAATAACTATAATTTTCACCATTGAAAACGGGAGCTCTATTATAAGCCCCTTTAGGTTCGTTAGCCATTTTCTATCAAAGTTATATTTTGAAGCACGGAGTGAACCGGAGCTCCTGATACCACTTGTTAGACTATGGCACGGATCTAGAAGGGGGGTTGAATAGATCCCAATTAAAATTTGAGTCGGCGCTACCAATTTAAAATTGGTTTTGAAAATTTGTTTTAAGTGCGGAAGCGGCCGAGGAAAATATAGTCTAAAACGAACTGTTATTGGAAAACCGGATATGCGTCAAGCCTATGGATTAGTGATAATGTAGAATACGAATCACTATACTAGTCACACTATCAAGGATTTATTTCACTAGCTAAGATTCCTAGTTCCAATGATTCAAAGACCAAACCAAACTAGATACACAACTAAGATAATTTTGGTTTAGGCAAATTATCAAACACTTGGTGTGCAAAAACACTCCAAGTGATATTTATGTTGAGTA